>NC_138997.1:4069502-4276503 GCF_964374135.1 Grampus griseus
TATAAATGTACCACATCTTCTTTATCCATTCCTCTGTTGATGGACATTTATGTTGCCTCCATGTCCTGGCTATTGTAAATAGTGCTGCAGTGAACATTGGGGTGCATGTGTCTTTTTGAATTATGGTTTCTCCCTGGGAAATGTTTCTGAAGCTCCCTCTCCATTCCTGTATGATCTCTTTCCTCAAACTCTGTCATCTGCACCTCCCCAGATTTTAAAACTAGTCTTTCCATGTATATCAATGGATGCAAATGGAAAGCAGTAAGTGGAGATTGGGTGTATTTGAGTATTGGTTTTGCCAGACACTATGCCTTATTAGTTAAAACAAAACAAAACAAAAAAAAAAAACCAAAACTTGCTGCAATCCACATCTAAATAAAAGAATTTCCCCAAACTTTTCTGATGTCTCAATTGTAGAAAGCATATTCTTTGAAATAAAATCTCAGAACAAGAAAATTGGAACAGCCATAGGAATTTGTTGTATTGAGATTTTACTTGTGAAAATCTAAATCCAAAACATAGGATCAAGTAAATGATCAGTACTTCATAAAAAGTGACAAGCAGGATTATTAATACTTTGTTTTCCTAACTGGATGATAAGTACCCTGTTTTTCCAACTGGAAGGTAAGAAATGCTTAACAGATAAGAAAGTAAAATGATAATCTCCTCTCCTTGCAATTAATATATAGACCCTCACACATAATGTGCTGTTGAAATATCCCCCAGTGTGTTAACAGCTAGCACAGAGTTTTCATCGACACAAACCATAAAGCTGACATGAGTCATCATTCACTAGTTTATGGATTCCTTTATATTTAGTTGTTTCCTATTATCCCAGACTGACCCCTGTAATAAAAGACTGAATGCTGTTCCTACTCAAGTACCAGAGGATTTAGTTTTTATCTGAATTTCACATAAACAGCTCAGTAAAATACACCTGTTCCTAAAGAGTGGTCACATTCACATTCGAAAGAGGTGAAACACAGAAGAAGTGGAATTGACACATTTAGTAAAGATTTATAACGAGAGCAAGGACGGTTTCTGAATTGGCCTAATGCTTAGATGTGTTTGAGAAATGATAATACTTTGAAGTTTTCTGTTTTCAACACACAGGTTGAAAAGCTGAAATGAACACCAGGATGCCCTCCTTCCTGACTTTTATAAGTATATTGTGCGAATTCTGTATTAAAGATTTTAGCTACATTACTTCTTCCCTACTTTCATTTTTAATTTTTTTCCTTAAAAAATGAAGTAGAATGTATTACTGATCCCTAAATCCCCTATTGTCTTCCTTCTCTGGTATCTTATTTTTCTGTTGTGTAGGGAGCTTGATTCTTCTAGGAAAAACTGAGACATAAATACATAACTTAATTTTATTATATTCAGGATGTCTAATCGCTTGACAGAATTAATATAGTGTCTAAAGTTCTATCACTTCTAGTGAGTAACCAGGGCATACAGAAAAAAAACAGATTTATTAAGAATTCTGTGCACACCACATGGACTACAGACCGTACTTCAAATACCAAAGCCCTCCACTTTTTTCTGAAGAGCTTAACAGCTTAAGGAAAAACATGACAACTATGCATTAAGATGGCATTTTAAAAGATTGGTGGCTCTCCCTAACTTTTTTTTGGAAAACAACCTGAAAATAGCAGCTTCCCTGACCTTACCTGTTCCTCTGAAGAGGATGTGTTTCACGTAAGAGTTGGTAAACGGATCAGAGGTGACATAACAGAAGTGGAGTTAGTAATTAGAAGAGTGAGAGATAATTTGTGAGCACAGAGGTGGGAAGAGAAAAGGGAGATAAAACAAAGACATGAACAAATTAGAATCTTATTAATCAATCAAAAAATATTACCCAAGTGTCCCCTGTGTACTGTAAGAGAGAAAAGGAAGTGAAAAACCGGTTCCCTGAGGAACCAGGTTAGGCATGATTTGGGTTCTAGAGGCTACGTGATCACATTCAGTAATAATTCACAGCCTACTGTGTGCAGTACACTTCATAAAACCTCAGGAAGGAAATGGAGAGTAAATAAATGGTTCCTATCCTTAAGGTAATTATGTCAAGTAGTGGTTGCTTATAATTATGTCCCTTGACTTGCAAAGAGTATTTGGGGAAACTCTGCAAAGAAAAGATGGGTTACAACTACTAACTTGCTACAGCTACTAACTTTTGTTATGCTAGGCTTTCAGTGGAAGAGAGAGCTCATTTCAGTCTGCATCCCAGAAGGAAAAGTGCAAATTCTAATTAGAATAAATCAAAGAGACTGTTTACAAAGCAATGTAAATTGACTGCAAGTGATAGTGCAGTAATGTGTGGAGCACAACAGTAAGGCTGTTGTCACTGCTGTGTCCTGGAAGGAAGAAGTCAGGTGGAGAGAGGTATGTCGTGTGAGGATCTGGGACTTCCCATTTTAAGAAACATCTGGTTTCCTAGAAATCAGTAGACAAGGTGCTGGGGGGTGGGTAGTGGGGATAATACGCTCTGGTCCCACCTTCTGCATGCAACCTCCAGCCAGGTTTCTCATTGGCCAGACCCCTGGGACAGAGCAAGGTGGAGGAGGGTAAAGGTTTTGCCAAAGAGCAGCACAGGTTTCCTTGGCTGAGGAATCCGAGAGTCTCAAGTCTAGTGAATGCATGGAGCTGCCTGCAGTGAGAATTGTAACATACACAGTTTTTCTAATTGAGATCATTTGACAATTGATAAGGAAAAAATGCGTAACTGTGCAAGTTGGGCGAAGGAAAAATTCTTGATTTTTCTTCCTGAAATGATTTCTTCTTTGTATAACATTTTCTTCTGGTAAAGTTGTAGAAAATGTCTCTAACCTCCAGTTACTAGTAAAATATTTTTACTAACTCCTGTGTACTGAATGTGTGTGCCTCATATCCTTCACCTCCCTCCAAATTCACATGCTGAAGCCCTAATTCCCCATGTGATGGTATTTGGAGGAGACTTTGGGAAGAATTAGGTCATGAGGGAGGAGCCTCCATGAATGAGATTAGTCGCCTTATAAGAAGAGACATGAGACAGACGATCTCTCTCGCTGTCTCTGCCATGTGAGCACACAAGAAGACGGCAGTCTGCAAACCAAGAAGAGGGTCCTTACCAGAACCTCGCTATGCTGACACCCTGGTCTCTGACTTCCCAGCGTCTAGAACTGTGACAAATACATTTCTGTTGTTTAAGCCACCCAGGCTCTGGTATTTTGTTAAAACAGCATGAACTGACTAAGACAGACCTTGGTACCACAAGTAGGGATGCTGCTGTAAAAGTGTGGAAGCAACTTTGGAGCTGAGTGATGGGTAGAGGCTGGGATAGTTTTGATGTACATGTGAGAAACAGCCAATATTGCCATGGAGGGAATGCTAAAGGCAAGCCTCATGAAGCCCCAGAAATAAAAAAGGAGAGAAAGTCTCTGTCTTCTTAAAGAATACACCAAAAATCATGAGCAGAATGTGGAGATATGAATGGTAGAAGCCATTCTGATGAAGTCTCAGGTGGTACTGAGGAAGTATTATTGGAAACCAGAGGAAAGGTGACTTCTGTTACATGCAAAGAACTCGGTTAAGTTCTGTTAGTGTTCTAGTGTCTTATGGAAGACAGAACGTGGGAATGATGAAGTTTTAGATGTTCAGCTGAGGAGATTCGTAAGCAAAGTTCTAAAGGAGTGGCTTGCTTCCTCATCACTGTTTATAGTAAAAATATGAGAAGAGAGATGAATTGAAGAAGGAATCATTAAGCTAAAGGAGCCAGAACATAAAGATGTGGAGAGTTTTTTGTGTCCATAATACAAAAAATGAGAATGCATGTTCAGAAGAGAACATTAAGTGTGTGGAAGACTGACCATTTGATAAGGAGATTAGCATGGGTGGGACCACAGAACGAATCAGTCACCAGAAAGAACACGGCCAGTCTGAACTAAAGGAGATGGGAGATGGGATGGAATGAAGGGAGATTGTCTGACTTCTCGAATTTTAAAGGATGAGACCATACAGCTATTCAGCTGTGGACATGCATTATTCTTCAAGGCAAAGGGTGAATGGCTCCAGAGGTGATTCAAGGATTATCAGGGCCACATCCTAGGACTGAAAAGATGTGACACATCACCCAGAGCTTCAGGAACAGGACCACCCAGAGCTCTGCAGAGTTGCAGGGGGCAGAACTGCCACTCAAGTGGGTCTGGAAGCCACAGCATCCAGGCAAAGGGTATATTCTTGAGACTCCAGAATCTCATGGAGTTTGCCATGCTGCATTTTAGAGTTGCTTGGGACTCATCATCACCACTCCCTTCTCTCTTTGTACTCCCTTTTGGAATGAAGTGTCTATTCTGTGCCTGTCCCACCACTGTATTTTGGAAGCACATAACTTGTTTGATTTCACAGGTTCACAACAAGAGGGGAATTTTGCATCAGTATGAACCATACCCTGAGTCTCCACCAAATCTAATTTAGGTGATATTTAGATGAGACTCTGGACTTTAAACTTGAAATGCTAGAATGAGTTCAGACTTTTGGGGCTATTGGTATGAATGAGTGCATTTTGCACTTGAGGAGGACATTAATTTTGAGGAGGTAGGAGTGGAGTGCTATGACTGAAATGTGCCCTCCCCCCCCCCATTCATATGTCGAAGCCCTAATCCCCAATGCGATGCTAGTTGGAAGTCAAGCCTTTAGGAGGAAATTAGGTCATGGATAGAGCCCTTGTGAATGAGATTAGTGCCCTTATAAGAGGAGACACTTCTTAGAAAGGTGATCTCCCTCCCTGCCATGGGAGGACACAGCAAGAAGATGACAGTCTGCAAACCAGGAAGAGGGTCCTCACTATGACCGTCAGGACTTCCCAGCCTCTAGAAGAGTAAGAAATAAATTTTTGTCATTTAAGCCACTCGGTCCATAGTGTTTTGTTAAATTAATGGAACTGAGATAGAAATATGCAGTAAAAGTTACAAACATGATTAATACTAGTAGCTGTATTATTATTTTCCCATTATGTTTACATTTTCTTCAGACAAGACTAAAGCTGCATGAATAATTACTGCTTGACAGGTTAAGGGATTATATGTTCTGAAATTTATTTGGACTTAGTATTAAAAAAAATTATCCTGTGTGTGTGTTCTTGGGTATGTAAGAGTAAGGGAAAGAGGGAATGGGAGAGTTTTGTTTTGTTTTTGCATTTTTATTTATATAAATGATGATGATATGGCATATATCTCATGTTGTGTCTTAGTTTTCCTCTTTCAACACTACATTTGAAAGATACGTCCCCATAGCTGTCTGTAGTATATTTACTGCTTTAGAGTCATTCCCAGGAAGCTGAAGTATGAGCCACAATATTTTACTTACTCCATATACTCAATGTGGCTTCATTCAACTGCTGGGTTCGTTGGTGGCTGAGCTCAGCAAGGAAAACTGGGACGGGTTGGCCTCCCTCTTTCAGTGTGGTTTTCTATCCTCGAGGATGCTACACAAGACTTCCTCGCAAGGTGACTGTGGCGTTCTAAGAAGGGAAGCTCTAAATAGTCAACTCTCTGCTTGCCTCATGTTTGCTTAGGTCCCACTGACATTAAGAAATGATATAGCCAAGCCTAGGGTCAACGTTTGAGGGGATTACCCAAAACCACTGATACTGGGAGACTATTCACTGGAGACCATTATTATAACAATATACTATATACAGTAATGGTTCAAATGTTGTTGTTTTTCTTGACATAGCTATCTATTAGTACACAATTTATTGAATAGGCCATCACTTCCTACTGATTTGGAATGCCGCTTGTTGGCTGACATGCATTTAGTCTATACCTGAATGTTCTATTTACTTCATGAGCGTTTCTCTTCACATATAAGTTTTACACTATTTTATTTATTGAGCCTATAAATACATATAAATATCCAAGAAAATGAATCTTTCACAATTTTTTCTCAAAATTTATTGGCTACATTTTTTATGTGTGGTGTTCCATAAACTTTGCAGTCAGTTTATCAAGTTAAAACATGACTAGCATTTTTATCTTACATTTTAGAATTTATCTAATTTAAAAATGTTAATATTTTCAGGGGATATATTAAATTTATACATTAACTAATTGAATTTTAACATATTTAAAAGGAATACTGTATGTGGTTCTATTTATTTGATTCATTTTTAATTGCTATATCATGAAAAAGTCGTCTCTTCTTGAACGTATACATAGATATTTTACCTTTTTAGTTGTTAATGTTAATCAATTCTTTTTTCCATTACATCTCCTGATTTTTTTTTTACTATATATAGAATTACTAATTTCTTTTTCTTTTTTTTTTTTTTTTTTTGCGGTATGCGGGCCTCTCACTGCTGTGGCCTCTCCCGTTGCGCAGCACAGGCTCCGGATGCGCAGGCTCAGCGGCCATGGCTCACGGGCCCAGCCGCTCCGCGGCATGTGGGATCTTCCCGGACCGGGGCACGAGCCCGTGTCCCCTGCATCGGCAGGCGGACTCTCAACCACTGCGCCACCAGGGAAGCCCTGATCAAAACTTTTAATGGCTTCTATCGCACTTCGAATAAAATGTAATTGACTATTCTTCCCTAAACCTGTCTCCTCTCTCTAGAGTTGCAGTGGCCTGCGGACTGTACCTCAAACATGCCAGAAGGATTTCTGATCAATAACTGAGCTCACAGTTGCCTCTACCTAAATACTTGGCTTGATTGTTCTCTCATTTTTTTTCAATTAATATCTTTTCACAAATACCTCTTAAAATTCTCATTGTCAATAACTGTACATTCTACTCTTTTCCTCAATCTTTTATGCATTCTAGTGGGCCAGCGTAAGTTACTGGGATTCTGACCATCCCTGGGTACTTGTAGATACTAACCTCTAGTCCTTGAAATTAGAAACCTGGTCCTGAATTCTGTGATCTCATCCAAGAACTGCTTGGTGAGGTTCTGCTCAGTTCCAGCAGGCTGTCCTTTGGTTGGCATTATATAATTCCCATTTTTCATTCTCTATTAATGCCTATAAATTCCTTGTTTGAAGGACTATTGAGAACACTTTAAATGTTGTATATAAGGTACCCAGTAGACTGCCTGGCAGAATACTAAAGACTATCTACTATTACTGTTATTGCTGTTTAATTAATGATGTTCAAGATTTCTGAACAGGAAAACGAGATTTTCCTCTGTGTTAATAAGGATCTTCTTAAGAGTCCAGAACCAATTTTCTTATTTATATTGCCAGAATATTCAGGAAACGAGCTAGATTTGGAATTATTCCGAAGAAAGTAAAGCTAGGAATCCAAGGAGGCTAAGCAAACGTGTGGAGGTACCAGCATAGCTCAGGGAATCTGAGCTTCTACACTGGGCCTTAGGGCAGCCTGTACTGCCTGCTCTCAATTTCCTCTAGCTGACCGTATTAAAAAAAAAAAAAAGCAGGCAATCTGAGTATAGCATTCCCTGCAGGAGGCCTAGATGCTATTCTCTAAAGTGCCCTAAGGAGTTTATTTAATTTTTTGAAAATACATCACACTATAATGCAACCTGTTTCTTTCTTAGAGAACAGAGTATGAGCTTTCACATGCACAGCTTTTTAGCCATGGTGCTGCCTTGGAAAGGACCTGTGGACTGAAAGCACATTACGGTGTATTACAATCCAATCGCAGCTTCACTTATCTACTTGGTAAGACGTTTGTATTGCACTTATTATCTAGTACCTGTTAAATCTGTTTATGAAGACCACAAGAAAGAAATAATTTTTATGCTCCTTTTAGTTTAATATAAACTCAGAAACAATTTTGCTTGAACAGTTGACCTGTGAATTAATAATGAGGGACTATAATTTATTTTCACTACAGCATGTCGAGTATTTCCTTTGCGTTTAAAAATTGATGAGGCTCAAAACTCCATTTCTTTACAGGAAACAGATTTCAAAGGCCTATGGGGCAAATCACCACTTTCCTCACATGGAAATTTCCTTCCAAGACCATGTCTTGGCTAGTAAAAGATAAATAAGTGAAAACAGTTTAGCTTTGAGTTCAGTATGACATAAAGTATTATATTCTTTATTAAGGATTTCCGGAAAATATTCTGTGAAAAACCATGTGAAGAATAATTTCTAGTCAAATAGATCATGCTTTATCTCAGAAATGCTGTCTACCTAAAGAAACAGTTAACTGAGTCTTTTCATCATGTGAATAATCTTCCCAGTTGCTTTCATTGGCTCGATGTTTTTGGATTTTTGTATCTACTGTTGTTGAAGTGGAATCATTCTCTCTTCTATGTTTTTTATTCAGCGTTATCTTGAATTTGCCAAGACTAAGACATTGGTGAAATGAGCATTTCATCATTGGGATCACTGACCAGACACATGATGAAAATACACTCTTCTCCAGATATGATGCCTCAGTCCTGCTCATAGACAGCTGGTTCACTTATGGCAGCTGAACCAAAGTCAACTGAAGGTAAACTAAGGCAGCAAACAGGGCTTCACCTTCTCTAGTATTTTATATTGTTTATCATCAGATGGAAGCAGGAGAGGGAACAAAGATTTTGCTAAGGTTCGAAGACTGCCCAGATTATCCATGTAGTAAGAGTAATCCTTAAAGTAGTTTTAACATAATTATTTCGTCACTGGAAATAGATTGTTCATTTATTCAAACTATTTACTTACTCTTTACTGGGGACATAGGACATGACAGTGAATGATATAAAGTCCTGAAGGGAAACAGTCCACCCTTCTTAAGGTTTTATTTTTGAGAAAAAGGGAGAATATTTCCTGAATAGTGTCTGTAGAAGACCTGCATTTTCCTTTATATAAAGAAAAGTTTATACCTCTTTTTTCCACCTTCTCTAAATTAAAAAAAAATTGCTTTTATTTTGTTCTATCTCTTTATATATTTATTTTCCTATACAAAGGGAATCTTGCTGCTTTCCCTTTTTTTTTTTTCCTAGGACTCAGTAGGCAGTTAAGATTTTGTAAATATCCAGTCTCTAAATGCACAGATTGGGAGTTAGGTCAGAAAGTGGCAAAACGCTACTTTGGATTTTTGCAGGTTACAATCCACAAACGAACTGCAATTTTGAGAAGTTTAAAAATACGAAAAGGTTATATGATGCTGCAAGAGTTTTAAAAGGCAGACACTGATATTAGAGAGAAACTATACCTTGGGAAGAAAATATTTTTATACCATAAAATGTTGCTATCTTGATTAATGTTCAAGTTTTCCATATTTAGATATTAACTATGCCAGGGTATGAAAAATACTAAATCCAGTGATCATGGGGTGTATCAGCTTCTGCCTGAATGTCACCCAAACAGGCTGAGTTTATGGTTTATTTGTAGTTAAGTCTCTACTTGGTAATGTGGCCAACTGAGATGTTACAGATATCATAAGCATTTGGATGATTATGTACTGCACTTTAACAGCTATTCGTTGCTGAGGAAGTTCTTATTTCAAAGAATGTTTGCCTCCTTTGAGAGAATGATTAATATCTTGTAGTCCTTCTATAGGACCACAGGGCGCACAAGTCGTTAAAGAGAAGAAAAGCCCAGAGCATGATGCTCTGGCCCGAGTCAGTCCTAAGACCTGAGAGTTTGCCTTGCAGCTGAAGGGACTTTGGAGACGATCTGGATAAGTCCCTTCATTTCACAGATGAAGATCTTGAACTTCAGTGAGATTAAAGGATATACCTGAAGTCACACAGTTCATTTACTGAAGAGCTTGGACTGGATCCTATGTTCTTAAGTCCTATTCTGTTCCTCTCTCTGGAAAGAGATCGTCACGAGTAGAGCTTAAAACTACTGTAGGAAGTATTTTTTTTAACACCTCGGCTGCACTTTATTTACCTATTTACATTTTTTTGAAGTATACTTGGATCTACAATGTTGTGTTAGTTTCCGGTGTACAGCAAAGTGATTCAGCCATACACATATATATCTATTCATTTTCAGATTCTTTTCCTTTATAGGTTATTACTAAATATTGAGCAGAGAGTTCCCTGTGCTATACAGTAGGCCCTTGCTTATCTATTTTATATATAGTAGTGTGTATATGTTAATCCCACCCTCCTAATTTATCCCTCCACACCCTCCCTTCCCCTTTGGTAGCTCTAAGTTTGTTTTCTATGTTTATTTCTATTTTGAAATAGGAATTTCTATTTCAAACAGTCTATTCTATTTCTAACAGTCTATTTCTGTTTTGAAGAGATGCTCAACATTGCTAATTATAAGAGAAATGCAAATTAAAATTACAATGAGCTATCACCTCACACTGGTCAGAATGGCCGTCATCAAAAAATCTACAAATAATAAATGCTGGACAGGCTGTGGAGGAAGGGAAACCTTCCTACACTATTGGTGAGAATGTAAATTGGTGCAGCCACTATGGAGAACAGTATGGAGGTTCCTTAAAAGACTAAAAATAGAGCTACCATATGATCCAGCAATCCCACTCATAGGCATGTATCTGAAGAAAACCATAATTTAAAAAAAAATTAAATTGGTACATAGAGAAAAAAAAAAGGTTAACTGTTTTGGAGTATTTAAAGATTACAAACCATTAAAAATTGCCAGGAAAAAATACTTAAAAAATGTACCATCTTCTAGCTAGAATCTCAGTCTATATTTGCTTAATGTCATTTGTGTTCTGTAACGTATAAACATTTATGTATCTTCATATTCTTCACTATATGCAGAGATTCAACTTACTAAAATGAATTAACTATACATACTAATTTTCTTTACATAATATTTAATAACCTTTGTCTGTTAGGTACTGCACTGAGTGAATGATTTTACAGATTCTAATAGCTTACCTCAGGAAGCTTAGTATCTAGAGTGCAAGGATAAACAAAATTCTCTCATATAAAATACAATATGATTAATACTGCAATGTCTGTAATAATAATCAGTTTTGATACTATAGGAAATGGACAGAGAATTATAGATGCAGCTAGAGGATGGTCCAGGAAAATCTGGAAAAATTCCTTAAAACTAACAGGCACAATTTGATGTGGGTTTTAAACAAAAGACAGAACCTTGTAGGCAGGTATGAAGGTGGATATTTTTAGCACAGGAATTATTCCAAGTTCATCTCTATGACATGCCCCCTTCCTTTTCCAAGCTTGAGGACACAAGTCTTTTAATAGAAGAAGGTACATTTTTATTTTAATTACGAAAAAGGGTAAAACAACCATACTTTCTCTGACGACCTAATGGTATCTAGTGACATGTAAAATATTTGCCAATTGTCTCAGAATTCAACAAAAAGTGGTTTTTGAAAAGACTTAACATTCTTTACCAAAGATTGTGCTAAGAATAAACTATGTCAAAATTCTGACAATAGCTTTTAATGTGATTTAATGGTCTATACCTATTGTTGAGATTAAAATATAAATGATGTATTACTATAGAAAACCAAGCACCACTAATATGTAAACATTATAAATATACAATATATAGTTTAGCTAGAATTGGAAAACTCCTAAGTTCAATAAATGTTCAATAGTGGAAGTTAACTTTAAAATTTTGCACGTTACGTGCTATATCAGACACGACAATAAGATCATCAGTTCTTCTCCTGTGGGGAGCTTAACCGAACAAAGGTCTCAGCTGTTGTGCTTTGCATTCTGTAACTGTGTTTGTGACATGACCATGTTGTCCGCAGGCTGGACCACTGAGCCAAAGGCTGAGTACAGTCCTCATAGTAGTAAATCAGGCCCATTTCTACTGATGTGAGCCATATCTGAATGGGGGTTTTGGCTCTAGGATTTCCAATGGCATTGCTAAATCTTCCTTAGACTCTATGTGAGTCTAAGATGCTTCACCCAAACTAACTTCCTTTCTGACCATTCTTCTTCACTCAGGCTCAGACATGCACCGTAATGAGACATGCATCAGGATCAGACAAGCACCATGGACAGACATGCATCATGATTAACCATGCATCATCATCGGATATGCACCATGGACAGACATGTACCATGGGCTGACCGACATGCACCATGGTCAGACAAGCACCATGGACAGACATGCACCATGATTAACCATGCGTCATGATCAGACAAGCACCATGGACAGACATGCACCATGGCCAGACATGCACCATGGCCAGACATGCACCATGTACAGATATGCACCATGGTCAGACATGCACCATGGTCAGACATGCACCATGTACAGATATGCACCATGGTCAGACATGCACCATGGTCAGACAAGCACCATGGACAGACATGCACCATGATCACACATGCGTCACGATCATACATGCATCACGATCAGACATGCACCATGATCACACACGCGTCATGATCGCACATGCGTCACAATCAGACATGCACCATGGTCGGTCAGAGAGCTTTCTCAGCCCTGCTTGGCTCCCTCCCCATTTGTTCTCACAGGAGTTTCTCCTAATATAAATTTCTTGCACAACGCTTGGTATCTGCTTTTTCAAAAGACCCAGCGTAAGACACATGCATATAAATGATACATAAAGATAATGTCTGATTACAATAAGCCATATCATGAATATGACAAGTTTTCAACAGAAGCCATGTTACTATTCAAGAAGCTGTCTTCATAGTAAACAATCAAAACTAGACTGCCCCTTGGCAATCTCAAAAATGCTATTCAAATTGGTCAATGAATATATCACTTTATACTTCTACCATACAGAAAAAATTGGACTTCCTCAAAGGAATCAGAACAGCTTTTTTAGTTTCTTTTATTTTCTGATTATAAAGTAAGCTTGCCATGTTTTGTTATTTACACCTGCTTTTGCACACATTCTTTCCTCTACCTGTAACATCCTCTCTCTTGTTTCTCCCCTTGTTTGTCTGACAACCTACTACAATTCAAGTTTTTGTCAGTCTCAGGGTAACCATGATTAATAAAAATTCTACAACAGACACAAGCAAAAAGATACTTATTTGTTAATGGAAGTCAAAGATTTAAGAACAAGTCTGTATGTGGTCAGAACTTCATGCAGAGGACACAGCAGAATGCTCCCAGTTGGAGGGACAATTCTACCAGCCCTCAGGTCCCCGTCAGAGCACACCACTGCTGGTGAAATTCCTTAAAATAGGAAAAAGATCTAGAAAAGTCCTTTCTTCTATTTCTACCTTCTGTTCTCAAGGGCTCTATATACTTTCCCAGATACTTCCAAGTCTTTAGGCAGTTTTGGCTATTGCCTGCCTGCTTGCTTGGTGTAAGTAACTAAGCATTCCTGAGTGGTTACTGGAGAAAGGGTGAGCTCGTGTTCAATTTTCTGGGCAGACTATCCGCTAGCATTTTCATGTTCCAAGCTTTACACTCTTGTATTTCTTCAGAATCCACTGTACACATCACTGCTACTGCCACATCTTCCCTGACTTCTCCAAAATGTTTGTATCCTTTGTTCCTCTTAGAAATGTCTTGATACTACCTCTATTATAGCACTTACCATAATGCATCGGACTCTGTTTATATATTAAACTATTTTACTAGGTTTTGAAGACTTAAGGGCCAGTCTTCATTAAAACATATGTGTTAATGATTTCTCTATCCACCCCCTCCATCTAGGCCTGTATTTGTCTGCAGATGGTCAGATTGAGTTGTCAAAAAGCTGGGACATTTTGATCATTCTTAATAAACTAGAATGATTAACTCTTACTTGAGATAGAGAAGTAAAAGCTTTTCCTAAGTAGTTTCAAGCTTGCAGAGGAATGCTTTTGAAATACATTCAAGTAACTTTTACTAATTACATTCAATCCTTCCCTTACTGAGCATTCTGAATTGGCACCATGTTCCAGGCAATGACCTAAGTGTTGGGGTAGGAATATGACACCAGAGTATGATTCTGTCATTCAGGACTTTATTCTGATGGAGAAGACAAATATGTGAACAAATAAATTTTGAAAAATGAGTTCTGCTATCATAGAAACTTGCACGGAATTCTATGAAAATGCAATTTTGAGGGGCTGGAATAGGTTTAACATAGGAGATTCGGTGTGGAGACACTGCCACCTAAGAGGGCCTAGCGGAGTAGAGGCATAGTGAGCAGTGTCTGAAGCACAAGATGAATAGCAAGGAGGAGCAGTTAGTGAGGATGAAAAAATAATTGAAAAGAAGTAGGTCATACATGGCCTTAATCCCATGAAAACTTCTTTTAAAGTTAATGATGGTTAAGTTACCGCCTTGGAAGCAACGACTTGATTCTAAATGCAATGTAAGTAATTGAGACACTCAGACAAATAAGAATATATTTTTGGCAGTAGAATCAAGAGCATGTGTGGAACTTGTGGAAGTGGGGAGTGAGGTGGCGGGTAAGCTGTCCACATGGAAGCACAAGTCACTCGGCAGGACTTAGCCTGGAGAGGAAGGTACCGTGGAGACTTTTCGATAGTTAATTGTTGCTCCTGGGGAGTTTAGATGCTGTTAGATACCAATAAATCAAACAAGCTGAAAGAGATGCAGGATTATACATTGCTAAATGAGATGCTTTTGCTTTTTTTCTCACGTTTATTTAGGACCAATGGTCTGTAAATGACAGTGTGAGTAAAAATGGCGAAGGCAAACAATTCCCTTTCGAGGTCCTAGCGCATCAAGGCTGTTCAGAGTGAGAATACCAGGCACGGCATGTGTGCAGAAGTTGCCTCAATAAGGAGAATGGAGTTTCATTAGAGGCAAAAAGGGTAAAGAAAAATGCTGGCGGAAGTCTGTGGATGTAAGGAAATTTAAATAGCTCAGAGAGCTGTCTATAAAAGTGAAATAACATCAAGGCACATGAGGTGATTTTCTGCCTATAAGTCCAGATATTTTTCACATTTATCTTTAAGTGGGCCAAAGTCTATACTTACTTTTTTTTTTAATGTTCATAATGTACAGCTTTGACTTAGAAATAAGTAAGCAGCTCCTTGTACTGAATGCATTGGTTGTGAAAATGAATATACCATTCAAAAAAGCATTTTATCTAAAATCTTTCATATGGTGCCTTTTAATTGCCCTTTTATCTCTTGCTGATGATAAAGAAAATAGGTTGCCCATTTAGCATCTTATATGGCTACAGAATGGTAATTCTACAATGTCCTATGAAAAAAATATTCATTGAAGTCTAAATAACACCAGGGATTATTTTTCAGTTCTCCAATTCATAAATCTAAATGAACAAAAGATAACTGTATCGAATTAAAATATATCATTACTGGACAACGATTCAAAAGTAAAATTAAATTGATGGATCTATGTAATGAATTAACTACTATAATCCATATGCTTGAATTTTTTACAGAATATTCAATTATCGTATAGGAAGCACTGCTCTGAAAGAGATAAGCATTCTACTCTGATATAATAGATTAGAAACAAAAATCTTTTTTATAGTCATTCCTTTCTCTCATACATGAAATATATCCTTTCTAAAGTTTATGCTAGTAACTTTTGTTAGTGAGTACAAATATTGTTGATCACAGAGTATTTAACACACAGGCAGCTATGAAGGGAGCTCTCAGATGATGATAGAAATGAGGAAATGACTAAGCTTGTTTTCTACTGGAAATGATTTAAGTATTGAAAACACCAGAACATAGCATGATCCAATTATTATTAAACACACCTTATAATCAATATAACTTAATTGATTCAATGTCCTGTAATATGCTATATTTTTGGAGATTAACAATGGACATATACCCAAAAATCTTCCATAAAACATGTTTCAGAAATATATCTGATCAAATAATAGTTTCAACATCTCTCCACAAAACAGAACAAGAAAAGGTTAGTAGTTAAACCAAGTACAGGCAAACTGTAAATAGAGGTCAGTGTGAGTATATGTGTGTTGGAGGAGTGAGTAGGGGTTGGGGGCTTGGAGTGCCATCAGCAGAACCAAGTGTTTAAAAACACTCAGACACAGCATTCAAACAAGACTATGTCCATATATATCCCCGTTCCAAAATTTAATAGCAGTGTGACATTGAGAAAGCCATTTAATTTCTCTGTGTCTCTCTTTCTTATTCATGAAATGGAACTAGTACAGTTGCTATGATTAATAATAGGTTAAAACATACAGAGGATAAAACATTGCCTTGCACAATTAAACATTAATGAAGATCAATTATTTGTGAAGTGATTTAAAATATATATGACAAGTGACAGGGCAAAGGCACCAATCCATTAGAACATGTGACAACCTGTGTACACCGCTTAATACAAGCCCTGATTATTTAATACACACACATCCATGCATATGTTAACTATATGTACATACAGGGTAAACTGAAACCAACTGACACTTTCAAATTTGTATTACTCAAAAATTAGGTTAGACATGCACTGAGTTGTAGAGATAGCCTTCTGTGCATCTAAGGATTGTGTCAGGAAAGTTCTCCAAGTAATGGCCAGAGTGAGTTGGCTCAGGTATATATTCTGTAAGTGATTGAAGATTATTGCCATGTTCAGAAGCTGCAGGTCCTGACAGATACAGATAATGTCAAACAGTACAATAACTGCTCATATTATTAGTCTTGGAGAAGAATAAGATGACTCTGCAAGTCATCTCACAATGATAAGGTTACTTTTTCTTTTATTTTTCCTTTTTAAGTAGAAAAAAAGAATAGCTAAATATTCCAGAGGAAGCACTGAAAACAAGCATGTCATTATTGAACGTGTAAGTGATTCACCAACATACAGATCTTTGCTCCATCCATTTTCTTGCAGAGAACACAGTGAGAGTGACTGCATATCTGGACGTCTTGATAACGTATTTGTTTTCTTTCTCCCTCCACCTACAGAAAGTCTCTGATGACCTCATTTTCCAACAGAATGGGGTTCTGTCTTGTTTTCCTCATGCTGTTCTGAGTTTTCTAATGAACATCTTCTGTGCTGGTGATTTATTCATTTTGTTCAAAACACTGACCTCCTTCTGGACCTGCCAGATATCATATCTTCTTGCTTTTACCATATTTTCCTTTCAGCCTTGAGGAAATAAAGGTCTCTATCATGTCTGTGACTTCAACCATTAATGGTGTTTTATTTTCAGGGTTCTGAGATGACTTACACTATAGGATTGACGTTTACAGTGGTGCACATTGATCATAACAGAAATAGCTGTGAGAAACTATTTTTTAATTTGTCTTGGGTATATACTGATATTCCTAGTAAACTGAGTAATACATTTTGAGAGTGTTCAAGCATTTACCTGCTTGATATTAATTAGGTAATAAGCATACAGATTTATCATTGACTACTTTGATAGTGACATTTCAAAAAATTCTCCAGTAATCCATTTGACAGGTATTTATTTAGAATTCTTCCAAGTCATCTTTGTTACAGAATGTTTTTTCTCTAAAGTTTTCTGGCTAAAGATAAGGTCCTCAACAAAGCTCATCACAGGAGTTGTGTGAAGCATCATTGCTCAAGATTGACCAAAAATCTATTGGTTTTGAGCCTCCTCCTGTATCCTGTTTGCTGAAGAATATGACTTGATCTCTGTACAGAACCAATATTAAAATTTCAAATTAAAATAAACAAGACTTCCCGAGTTTTATAAGTTCTTTAGTAATACACCATATGTCAACTGCAGATGGCTTTGTTCTTCTTAGTGTTACAATCTCATAAATTCCATCTTTAAAAAGAATTACACTTTTTGGAAAAATATTAGTCACGTAGTGAGTAGGGTTTTACCTTACTTATAAACCTTACTAATTATTCAACATTCCTGTCAATTAAGTTGATACTAAATTGAAACTGAGAAGCCTAGTGAAATATGCACTCCAATATACATTGTTTTGAACTAGAAAAAAAATTCACAGAGTAAATGTCTCTAGAGCATTTTCAGAATGGCACGAAAGACTTAATCTCAAATGAACAATCTAGGAGATTTATAATGAAATCTACCAGAGAGAGAGAGAGAAAAAAATAGTCTTTAAACCACAGAAGAATTACAATATTCTCAGGGTTCAAGGTCTTGTTCAATCACAAGTTTCAATCAAATCCTAAATGACATGTTTCCCTTGGAGGAAAGTCCTAGTGAGTTTTCTCTTCTTAGCACTTAGAGAAGATGTGGATTTGGGCAAGCTGTAGAGATGGATGCCCAGACTGAATAAGCAAATAGTCCCATCTATAACTGTCGTAACTTAAGGATCTCTGAGAAAACTTCTGCAGATGGCAATCTCATAGGTTCGGTGTTACCCTGAGCTGACTCAAGTCATCGAAATATCTTGAACTGGGCTGTCTCCATACCATGTTACACAAGTGGTTGATAAGTGGTAACTCTCTGTCTCCACAGCGCCTAAGGCCACGGGGAAGTTTTCAGCAAACTACAAACTGGGACTTAGCTCAGAGTCCTTTTTTCTTTTATGTGGAAACACTATGCCAGATAGACACTCAGAGAAACATTACTAAGTGCAGTATTTTTTAACAAATATTTACTGAGTGTTAATTGTGTAACTGCTATAGGAGATGCTATGACAAAGAAAAATTAATCATCCCAAGGGAAAATGAAAATAGCATTTGTTAATCACGTATTGTGTGCCAGGAACTGTACAAGGTCCTGCAATCAACCAAAATAGTGTGAAGTGAGTAATATGCATATTTTAGACATAAGGACACCCAATCTCAGACTCTTTCATTTTATAATAAGGTATCCAATTCAAACTTTTTTAAACAACAAAAAAATGGAGAGCTCGTACAGAGGAAATTCTAAAACCAGCTAATTGTAGCTGAAATTTTCTCTACAGTAATGTAACAATAACTCATTTTTTTCCCTTAATCTATTGGCTCTGCCATCTCCTGTCTTGGTTTCAGATCTGAGCTTCATGTGGTGTGAAAGTTACTACTGTAGCACTAGAGCCTCTAGACAAACTACACAAAAATCAGAAGTCTCTTTCTCAAAAGCCCCAGCAAAATGCTTATCATAGGGGTTCTAAGTGGGTTACACGTCCATGTTTGAACTAATGATTGTGGTCAGAGAGAATTCGGGGATCTATTTGTCTAAGCCTTTTCAGGTATTCCACCCTGGCAGATAGTAAGTGAAAAAACTTATGCAAAAGTCTCTATCTAAGAAGAGGGCAGGGTGAACCGCTAGCAGACAAATTAATGTGCTTGGAATCACAGTGTAGTAAGTGTGATTCACTAAATTTGAAACTATGTCCTTACAATTCCAAAGTATGAGTTCTTTTTAAAAGATAATTTTTAATTAACTCTATACACACACACACACACACACACACACACATATTGCACTATAGGAAAATAAAGCAAAACATATCCTCAATTTCCTGTTGGAACCTGGAATACTGTCTGGCATACAAATAGTTGATGCTTAATACAACTGTATGGAATAAACAAATAAAATATACTAACACTTGATGTGAGGTTGAATGCCCTTGACAAGAAGTAAATTCTGAGGAGCGTGCTATCATTAAATGACAAAGGAATAGAAAAAGTTGCATGAATTAGAGAGTGTTTGAGTTTGGCCAAGAGATTGATACAAATTAAGAGGGTCTAAATCAGAGTCAGAAAGAGCACTTTAGACAACATGAATAGTTAGGTGGAAACTGCAAAGTACAGATCTTTCTCAACTTACAGTGGGGTTATGCAGGTAAATAATACAAGTCAAAATGCACTGAATACACCTAACCTACCGAACAGCATAGCTTAGCCTAGCCAACCTTGAATGGGCTCAGAACGCTTACCTCAGCCTACAGTTGGGCAAAATCATCTAACACAGAACCTATTTTATAATAAAGTGTTGAACATCTCATGTAATTAATTGAATACTATACTGAACATGAAAGAGAGAATGGTTGTCTGGGTGCAGAATGGTTGTGAGTGTATTGGTTGTTTACCCTCAGTAATGGTAGGGGTGAACTGGGAGCTCCAGCATCACAAGAGAGGATCCCACTGTGTATCACCAGCCTGGGAAAAGATCCACATTCGAACTACGGTTTCTACTGAATTCCTATCACTTTCACTCCATCTGAAGTCAAAAAATCGTAAGTCAAACATTCATAAGTTAGTCTGGATAGGGGTTGCTCAGGTTCCCATTGGCTGGACCATAGGATGTCTTAGGATCAGCCTTAGGAGCTAAGCGTCCTCAAGGAGGTGGTTCAGCACAGCCTGGACTTAATCTATATGCAATAGAAAATATGTTAAGGTTGTTTTTTTCTTTCCAATGCAGAGTTGTATCAACACAGTCCTAAAGTTAGGAAAAAGAATCCAGTGGTTCCCTGGTGAATGGAAGTATGGAAAAAATAAGAAGTATGGAGAAATAGTAAAGGGTTAGTTGCATTAGCAAGATGAGAGGTGAGAGGGATCGACTTAGGGCTGTGTCTAGAGAATGGAGAAGAACAGACTAATAAAGAGACATTACAAGTTAGACAAGAGCAAAGAACAAAAAACGAGTGCAGGGTCTGTTAGGACTGTAGACAAACCATGTTTTTCTCTGTCCTCTCAGAAATCATTTACCTTTTCTTTTTCATACTCATAGCCTAGTTTATTTCCTTGTTTAACAGAACTTACACTTCCTTACTCCATTTAAATATCTAATAAATTAAATGACTTGTATATTTGTTTCTGATCTTTTGAAAAGGTGCACAAAATTTTAATGTGATATATATCAATATCATCATGAAAGACTTCAAACTTAAGATTAAATCAGTTATGAAAAACAAGTATCCATGTCTAATTTGGTATCTTACAAAAATAAGGACAGACGTAAAAGTAATCTTGCAGTGGATCTAAAGGATTCTGGTAATGGAACTAGTAGAAACATAATGTATTTAGCTGGTCCTCTTATTTATCATTTGTTGGCCTTAAAAACATTTTTTTAATTAAATTTTAATTTTATATTGGACTGTAGTTGATTTACAATGTTGTGTTAGTGGAGAATCAAACTAATCTGAATGATATTAAATACTGTGGTCCCAAGGGGCTAAAGAACTAGTTTCCAGCCTAAGTCTGTGTGAAACTCAAGGACAAGTGAAAAATGATGAAAATTCAAAACGTCAAGGGGACTCCAATTAAGGAGATTATAACACATTTTTTAAAAGGTGGCTTTGAGAGAAGACTTGAAGCGTTGTTAGGTGAACAAGGAAGAAACCAGACATTCTGCAAATAAATGCAGATTGGCAAGAAATGTGTAGGTCTGCAGTGAGGAGCCACGTTTTGCTGTAGCAGAGGTACAGAGAAGCGGGAGACGGGAATGCTTTAAAGGTGACATTAGGATAATTTGTAGAGCACACTCGTTGTTAGGTTTTACCCCGAAAGTGAAAAAAGGACTTGAATACTATGATGTATTGAGCGCTAAGGCACTGAATTTAGACAGAACTGAGTTTATAGCTGGTTCCAACACTTATTAGTTAAGTGACTCACCATATGTAGAATAGGGATAAAAATTTATGTAGCTGTTAGTTTTAAATGAGGCAGTGCATAAAAATTCTTAGCTCACTGTCTGGTAGAGCGTAAATGCCCAGTGTTTCTTAATTACTATTAGCATATTATAAAATAACCGTAGTAATAAGAACAAAAACTACATACAACTAAGCGATACAACCTGAAGAGATGTATATGATATAGCAACTCAGACTTGACTTCAGAAAATCAGACTGTAGCTTCTACATTAAAAAAAAATTATAGGGGAACACTTTAAATGACTATTGTATGTAGGACAATAGGCAAGTTAGACATTACTGACGAAACTGTTAGTATGAATAAATGGTAGTGAATTTACTGCATTTCCAGAAATTTTCTCATACCTGGTCCACTTTTCCTTAACATTCTCATCCCTTTATTTCTTGCTAAAATTTGAACTCTTGATTTATTTCTGTGCATGTCTTAGGAAATCTTCTGGAGTTTATCAAAATAAAAAGAGTGAATATTTTAAAGTTATTTATATTGTAGTCTTACAAGAAAAACTTAAGGTTACTGTTTATATTTCACTTGTATAAATGAATTCCCTGGTGAATTTGAAATTTTAATAATGCATTTATGAATCAGAAGAATAAATACAATTTATCTCCCTCCTGTAAATCCAAATATTATGGTGGTTCAAAAAGTGTTTTCAAGTGCTTTGAAATTTTAAAAGATGGTAAAATGGATCACTTTGAAATTAAATAAGTGGTAGAAGTACCAGAAGGGTTATCAATATCTCTCTCTTTTTTTAACATATTTATTGGAGTATAATTGCTTTACAATGGTGTGTTTGTTGGCAGGGCACCGATTGGGTTCAGGATATAAAAAATGTATTAAATAGGTTAGTGTAACTCTAGTTTCATGAGGTCACTGATAATGATGATACCCATAGAGTATATTTCTTAATTCACAGAACAGAAAATTATAAAAATAATATACATCTCAGATGACTGTTGGAAAATGGTTTATGTTCCACTCTATTTCTATTTATTAAAAAGTCATTTGTGTCCAACAAAATCTCTTTGAATTAGATTTCATTATTTCCAGTGTGAATAAAAATTTGGATGGAAGTAGAAGTTTTTTTATGTCAAAAATGGCAAGCAAGTTAAGGCTTATGCAAGAAATCAGGAAGGCGTATTCAGTCAATATTAAGATACATGTATCTATGATCTATTAAAATATTTCTTAACATCATAAACTAATAATTTATGTTCAAGCCATTGTCATGTATCAATTAAATGAGTGTGGCCAAGCTTTTTTTTAATTAAAAATTATTCAGGGTTCAAATTACTCTGTATATTTGATATAAATACAACAAAGTTTTTAAGCAGAATTTAAATAATGTATACTTTAATTTAAAACAAAAGCAATGTTTCCTTTCACTCAAATTGATGAATAATCTTGATTTACATTATTAATGAAAAAAATCTAGGTTATTTTAGGATTTTCTTGGCTTAGTTACCTAAATCACCAGCTACTTCCATAGCATATGCAAACTCTGATTCCCTTTTGTTTCAAAGAAACTAAAAGGTATATTTATGTATGCAAAATTACATAAGCATAAAAATAAGTGTCTACATCATGGCAAAAAATGAATTACTATAATTTTACAGTGTTTTTCTTAAAAATCAGTTGTCAATATAGAAAAAAATCTATATATTTCATTATTCCCTCCCCCTTCGAAAAAAAAAAAAAGGAAAGAAAGGTAACGTCTCCATAGTACTGGAAAAAATTCAGCTAACCTCAGCCTAAACAAATACAGAGGAGATTTTAAGCATACCTAACCCAACAAGTAGTTTTAAGAGTTATTTAAGGCAACTATCACTTTTATTTCGCCTGAAGTTATTTCTATTCATTTTGTGAAGTCTGTATACCCTATATCACACTGGTGTAAACACCAAAGGATAAAACCCTGGCACTGTGATGTCTGTTGCTTAGCGTTCTTAATATACTCATGGGATTATGGTGAATATGTCTTCTCATGACATGACGGATTAGACTTAATAGGAGATTTCTCCGTATATATACTAATTTGGTAGGTTTCTCCACTACAGTTAAATGTAAAGGCTCTCTGACATCCTTTTCATGTACTTCAGTTTTGCTTGAACCATATCTTAAAGAACTTTAAAACCTGACATGTTGTTGCATAATCGTTTTTCAAGAGATAGAACACTAACATAACAAGTGAGCATCCTTAATTTGAAGGGAAAGAAAAGGAATCCATTTGTCTACTTATTCTTTGACTGACCCACACTGATCAATTTCTTTTTCCTACATAGTGAGGCTACAGCTACAGATTTACAACTAAATTAAAATGGTACAAAATATTAACTCAGGCGGATTCACAAGGAATAGGTTTTACAAACCTCAAATCGCTGTAAAGACAGAGAATATCAGTGCCCCTAATGCTGTCCACCTAAAGAACCCTCACAACTACCACTAATTTTACATTCAAAATAACTTTGCTAGGGACTTCCCTGGCAGTCCAGTGGTTAAGACTCCACGCTTCCACTGCAGGGAGCGCAGGTTCAATCCCTGGCTGGGGAACTAAGATCCCACATGCCATGCAGCGAAGCCAAAAAGAAAAAATAAAGTAAAATAAATTAACTTGCTTATATGGCAAGAAAAAAGAAAAGAATATGATGTATATATGAAATGAGCATTTTAGCCACATTCACAGAAACTTCCTGAAATGTTCTACTGACTTCTATCCTTAATTTACATATGTGTTCTCAAAGATAAAATTATTTATTTAATAGCGTTGCTTTGTAGAGCTACAGTAGGAGTCGTTCATTCAAAAGGGAGGTTTCTTTGGTATGATACTTGTATTTAAAATTTTAACATTTTAATAAAACATTTCTTCAAGAAAACTTCATGAATTCATAAAATTAAATGCTATGGTAAAAAATATCTTCTTCCTCCAACAGAAAAATAATATATCCACTTAAAAATAGAAAGAATTAGAAAGCTCAATATGCATTATTGTTTTCTACACACATTTTATGAGAACTAATATTGCTTTATCTGCTTGGTTCAAAATATCGCAGTGTAATCTATTGCATATACATATGAAATAGGTCCTGGCAATGTGCACATTAGATTCACATAAGAAATTCTTTACGTTCTCAGGATGAGCTCTGCCCACCTCTTGTGAAGTAGTGCATTGTATCATAACTTTTGATGTATTTCTTCATGCAACTTAATTGTTATCTTAGTCTGTTTTTACTACTAAACAGAAAAACCCAAGTAATTTAGGTGGTCATATTGTTTACTCGTTTAGGGTAAAATAAGTTTGATTTACCATTTCCAGCAAAATCCCAAATCATATGTGACAAGAGGGGAAAAATGTATGTGGAAATGTGCTATGTATACACCACAGCTGTCTCCTAAGGAGAAGGCTGCCCTGTGTTTTACTGAACACTTTGGTGAGTTAGCTTAAGGACCTCTGAGGGCAGAAGCAAGAGCTATTTTACTTTGCATAATAAAACTCAGGAGGCAGATCTGCAATGTAGAGTGTTTCTAAATTACATGTTATCAGTGCTCCATTGATTTCTTCAGTGAGGAATGCCATAGAATGAATCTAGTTAGAGGCTTTTATTAAATCCTAGAGCTTGGAGTCTACTAATAATACCTGTACAAACTTTTTATTTTTAAAAAAATAATGAAATCCTTATATTTCAAACACAGCTTGCTTTTAAATCCACCCTTATTTCCCATACAATAAAAATATTACATAGCTAATATGGGATAGTAATCTGACCAAGTGAACATTCTGTCAAAAGAGGGGCTAGCATACTTGATTCATCCACTTTGGGCTCTTTCCTTACTAGGCTCATATAGAGCCTGTTAATACTGGGCAGAGACCAAGTGGGGAATCAGACGAGATTCTCTAACTCAAGAAATAATGAAGATAACAAACTGAACACACACACACAACACTAGGCTACAAGCAGTCGGTGAGTCTCTGTCTAAGCATTTTACACTCCATGTGTGGGCTGTACCAATATGCTAAAGAAGGTGGGAAGTACTGCTTAAGATAAAAGCAAATCCAGTAACCATAATGAAAAAAGAAGAATGGCATGACAGGTCAAAGCTGGAAAAGTATAACGTGTTTACTTCTTTAGAAATGAGATGAAGAAAGTTAGCACGTGTTATGTAGAAGAAGCTTTGCATCCTTGTAAGAATGGGGGAGGGTTTGCCGACGATGAATTGCATATGCATGTGCATACACACTCTTAAAAGTATATAACTTCTTTAATAAACAATCTATGACTGTCTTGTTTTTTAAGATAGTGCACTAGGCTCTGAGAATTTAGGGAACTGAGAGGTCCTGACAGTCTAGAGTTTGTGTTTTCGTAGAGTGGAGAGGGAAGGAAGAAGCTCAGAGAAACTGGAAAAGCGAAGGTCATGGTTTCAGGATTTATACGTGCTTCAGATATTCACTATTTAAGAGCATAGCTAGATAGAAAAAGTTCCAACTCCTGGGATATTTAAACCCTATTTGTTTGTTAGTTTATTTCTCTGTGGTAGGAATTGGCATATAAGCATGAAGGGAGCAAAAAAATAATTGAATCTCACTGAATTGTGACGTTGCCAGATCGTTATCTAGGAACCATGTTTGGAAACAATTTTTTTTTTTTTTTTGGAAACAATTTTAATTGCTGCTCATCATCCTGATAATGTACTTTTCCTAAAAAGACGTGAAACAACTCATATTTTCAATTTCTGATGTGTTTGGGCTTCAGTGTAACCAGATAATTTTAGTGCTTCATCCACCTGGCCTGTCCATGAATCAAGTCACAAGTGTAGAGTTGTCTTGATATATGGCCAGCCATATATGTAATTTTGCTTTAACAGATTTGATAAATTATGAGGGAGAATGATATACTTTACTAACTTTCAGTTTCACAGAATGTTTATTTTTTCCCTTAGAGAAGCTTTAAGGAAACATATATCAAACCCAATCCCTTCTTAATCATTTTCTTACTATAACTTATAAAGAAAAAGGAGTGCTAGAGACCTCTCTCCAGACTACCACGGTGCCCGCTATGTGTTATTTCCTCTTTCTTCGCCCCTTGAGTGGCAACATAGCCATTGGCTGTGCAGGGATTATGGCAGATCTGACCCTGGATAATCCCTTAGCCACTTATTGCCGTATTTGATTGCAATCACTCATCGACATTTGAGGGTCCTAAAAGAGTGACTCCAGTTACCATCTTCGTGTTTTCCAGCCCACCCACATTGAAGAATGACACTGAGGTCCACTTTCCATAAGATTCCTGAACTATCCAATCTGAGACATTCACTGGAACCAACTTCACCTCAGCGTATGTGCTAGGGAAGAGAGGAGTATATCAGGAAGAAACTCTTGGAACATTATTTGTTTGCTTATTTGTTTGTTTTGGTTAGCAAGTCAAGTTCAGAAGAAATCAGAGCGTGGAAACTGACATTTTCAGATTTTTATAGAAGTGCCTGTTGCTTTCAAGGTCTCCCTGTCACACTGTGATTTACAGATACACTCTATTCATCTTATTGTTTATCCTGTAATCACTGATTGAAACACACACACGCACACCATCCCAACTATAACCATTACTTTTAAGACACTATGCAGTCAACCAATCACCCCTAAAGAAAAATGACAATAATAAAAATATCATTTTCCCAACTGCTCCATTTTCCTCTCAAGAAAAAGGAGTACTTTAAAGGTAGATTTCTAAAGAAATGTAACCCAAAGGAACAGGAGAAGTAGTTGGAAATTCCAGACAATAAGATCAAATGTGGTGTCGGGGGTGATTTCAAGGGTAGGCAAGCCTTTCAAAACATCTCGGATAGCAATAATGTTACCTAAGCTGCTATCTTCCCTTTCTATATATAGAACTAGTCCTGGGGTAGGTAGTAAATCAGAAATGATTGCCTTCTTGTATTTACTATAAGCATCCTCTGTGCCAATTTACACTGACCTGCTTGAACTGGATGAGATTAAACTCCAGTTGCACTCCAATTTGAAAGTGGGCAAGAGATGGGAGAGGTGTGATTTACAGATGCTACGAGGGTCAGACTGTAAATATATCTTTTTACATCAACTGACACCTGTTTTCAATTGTATCAAAGGTATTGTTCTAGTCAGTGAAAATTTTAAGGAATTTCTATTTATAGCCCTAACTAGTCCAAATGTTAGCTATGCCCTTGTATTTAGGTAAAAATATCTTGACGGTAATATTTTTTCTTTCCTTTCAGCTATTTTTATTCATGACAACTCGAAACCTCTAAGAAAAACTTCTGCTAACTTTTGGATTTGTTGTAGCATTACTTCGTGGCCTTCTTAGTGTCTTGCACTAAGCTTTGCCAAATTTCCCTGCTCTGAACCACATTGCCTCCTTCTAGTTCTCGCTTTCAGCCCCCCTACTACCAAAAATAAACCACTTGTGGGAGAATTATCTAAGATTTTTCGAGGGAGATCCAGTGGAATTGTTTCTTCACTCATTGCTTGACTACCTGCTACCCATGTTTCTCTTCCTATTCTGTCGATTTTCCTCACCGCTCCAATCTTCATACAAAAATTAAAAAGAAATATGGTAACATGAAAAATTACTGCCAAACCTATTGTTTTCCACTTCTTATAGGCAAATTCTAGTAGCACCTGCACAGAAAGTTGTAATCTTTACGTATATTACAAGAAACTGACATTTAAATTTTTCTCTCTTCAAAATGGTGCCAAAAATAAAACACAATCAATTGGTAAATGTCCGTTCTTTTTGAGATTTGATCTTTAACCCAACCATTGTAACACAACCATTTTTCTGAAAAAAATAAACTTATTTTTAAATTATTTTTTAATTTCTGGCTAATTAAAAAATTGTTAACAAAACCCATTAAATTCCATGCACTGGCCATATCATAAAAATTTTAAGAGTAGTAGAACTATAATATTATTCAAATATATCTATGTACATGTAATGATATAATAACTTAATTCTTTGGATTCAAATTATGAGTAAAATAATGAAACATGTTGCTTTACATTTGTAGAGCACTTCTGATTAAAAAGATAATGAATTATTTCAATTTCTATGACATTAAATAGATATCATTGACTCTTCTGAGAATTACACATGCATTTTTATTTTTAATAGTCTCTTTTAATCTTACCTATCTGGATATTTTTGTACACAGAAGAAGATAAAATTATAAATTAAAATTCTTCATATAAGAAATTAATATTTCTCAGGTCATTATAAAACACTCCTTTTGTAATGCATAATCTCTTCAACTTTAGAACTATGATTCATGGTTCATTAATGACTTGTTGAAATTTAAGATTTTTTCAAGAAAATTTTCTCTTAACTGCCAGTCTGAAAAATGTCCGTTTAGGATACATTGCCAGTTAACTGGATGCACGAGTTATTAACGTGAAAAGTGCATCAGTTATTACATATTCAATGACTTATTTTAGTTAAAAAAACGTAAGATATAAAATGTTTTATTCTTACTTAAAAGCAATAAGGCATATAATTGTACAGTGATTTAAATCAATGTATTTCAATAAGCATCAGAAAACCATTTGTGTTATTAACTAAATTTCAAGTAATTTATATTTTCTCTAAATATTTAGGGGGTGGATTAGCCAACTCACACTCAGATATATTAAAAATATCTAATATGGAGTTTTAATAACCTTTTAAAAATGAACTCTGAGTCAGTAAGTATTAATCAGTCCCTTTCAGAAGCTCAGGAACTATGGGGGAGACAGGAGTGTAATATACCCTCTCTCATCTTCCAGGAAGTTTAGTTTAAACTAACCTGGATTCACAGTTGGAGCTAATAGACACCAGGCTTAAAGAATGGTTGCATGCTGGTCTCGAGTTTTTGTGCACCATCTCTGGGCAAGCGTTCATATTCAAGAAAGAGACAAGGACGCCAGCTCGGTTCATTAGCCAGAGCTCAACACTTTAGAGACCATTTTGATTTAGACCAAACTTAGGTTGCATTGGTGTGTCTGGCTGAGCTCAGCCTAGGGCTCAGGTAATCTTCTGTTGTCTAAAGAGAAGGAATGTGTAAATAACAATAAAACCCAAAGAAGTTATTTTCATTAATAAGCTCTTATGCTACAGTATAAAATAGAAATAATGGTATGTGGCCTGGACTGTGTCAGGTGGAATGGGATGGAATTCAGCTGAGGGGCTGAATGAATGGGTGGTACCAGGCCAACATTCTCAGGCATTTTTAAAGTGAAAATTAATCTCCTGAAATTCAAATTTCTCAGGACACTCAGAAAGGTACCTACATTAGGCTCTGAAGAATTTCTACAGTGCTGAGAACTTCAAACTGTCTTAAAAAGTGAAATAATGATTCACATTATTTTAAAATAATGATTTAAAAATAAAATCCAAATAATGATTGGTTTTTTTAAGCTACAAGTTTATCTTTTAGTATAGATGTGAAGTAATTTTGTTTCTCTTAAATTCTTCAGTTTTGATTTACATTAGACTAAACAAACCTGAAAATTATAGATAACAGGAAAAAAAAAAAAAAAAAAGAAACCAAGCAGAGAAAAAAGAAAACTTTTAGCAAAACTGTAGCTAATTGCAGGGTAGCCCTTCCTCCAGTGTAGATTATGAGTAGTTTCGACACTACTATTATGGGCAGCTTAATTTTCAAACATTATGTTACTGCAGTCCCTAGAAAGAAATGAAGTAAGCTGACTTAAGTCACATTTGCCAACAGCAAATGGTGCTGCTGGGGCATTCAGGCTGAGATCTGTCTGACGGGAGATGTAAGACCTTCTTCCTATTTACTGCTTCCATACACACCATTCCTGTGTGCTTGATGCCGTGCTGGCGGCCTGTCAGATCTTGTGTTAGACGCTGAGAAATCAGGTACATAAGAAATACCTTCTTCCCTCAATACTATGTAGTCTGGTTTAGGAAAGAGTGTAACACTTCCTTTTTTATTTCCATTCTTGTGAGAAACATGAATTAAGTGCCTACCAGTTTTGAGGCACTAAGGATATAAAATCCTGACTCGTGCCCAGAAGTTTTTCAGACACAGGAGATATAAATTATTTGAAATGAGAGAGTAGCAATCTGAGAGAAATGCAGATTAGTGTGATGAGGGGTCAGAGGAAGAAAACTAATATTAACTAAATGCATATTATGTGTCAGACCTTCTGCCTGGCCTGGAATATACACTCAACACAACAGTCAGAAAACAGTCTCAAATTCTGTTAAAGACAATTCTTAAAAAGAGCAACCTCAGGACACAAGCCACATTTAGGTAGGAAAAAATGTTCCATGAATTGGTAAGAGAAAAGACCATATCTATCCTTCAGGTTTTCCTGATGTGGAAAAGATCCCCATTATGTTAAAAATACTTTTCACATTTAACAGTTTCGTTTTGGAAACGCGTGCTAATTTTTACTCTTACTTTTCACTTTAGCAGTCGGGATAATTACTGTGAAATAGGATTTATGATGATCATTCACATTCATTAAAATGGGACTCTATATGTTGGTAGAATTGCTATAACTTAATAGAGGATTCTGACAAGTATTGGCAAAACACCTATGCATTTGACTCTATATCCCTAAAAGAAATGAAGACATTTAAAAGTATCCTCAAGCATACTTTTCAGTGTTTCTCACAATATATAGAAATAACTGAAATAAAATTTTGCCTTATATGTGTTCACATTATTTGCATGTTCCTCTAATTATTATTATCTCCAACTTCAGCTCTGTAGTAATCATTTCGACCCTCAAGAGATGTTATGTTCTGACAGCATATTATACAATACATACAAGCCCAGAATCCCACATGGTACTCACTGCATCCAGACAAAGTTGAACTCCTGCCTCTAGTAGCGAACTTACCTTAATGATCCAATATACTTGTTACAGGGGAAAAGACATACCCCAGATGGTACACTATTAACCGTATGTGTCATAGATACAGGAGTTTTGACCCAAAGAATTGTGTTAACAGTGCAGTTAAAAAAAGATAAGCAAAGTTGATAACAGTATATTAAATACAGTAAATAGGGAATAGGAGAATGAGATAAATAAAAGCAAATGTTACATATTAAATTATTTACCAGTAATAATTTATCAGTAACTTGAAAATAACAAAAATATTTATTAAACATATCACTCAATGTCAATTAAATAAAATTTTATCCTCAACAGATAAGTATAAGAACATTATATATTTTTTAGATATCACCTCAAGAGGGGCCATTTTCAGTTTCTCTGCTGATTTCTTCAGTCTCTTAACTCTTGCACTCAGACCTAAAGATTATTACTTTAACGCAAATGCAAATACTTTTCAAATATGCTTCATTTTCAATAAGTTCTACTTATTTTCCATAAAAACACTGTGACAGTATATTATAATTTTTAATCACTTCATTGCTGAGCACATAATAGGTATTCTGAAAATAATAATCAGTTGCTTGACAAATATATTAAACTCTTTGAAAACATATACTTGGCTGTCCGAAGTTTCTATATCATAACTTGACTGTGAGCCCCAATTCTAATTTATGAATTTCCGTTTTTATTTTTACAAGTTGAATTTTTCACTCTTTCAGAATTCTTACAACTCCAACTTTTAGACAAGAAAATTTTCACGTTAATTCAAGAGAAACAAATATACACAAGAACCAAATAATGGCTCATATAACATATCTGAAGCAGTTTCCTCCCATCCAAATCCCCTTGAAATAGAGAATAAAATATTTGTTTGGTTCAGATTCACTAACATTGCTAAGCAATACTTTAAATACTTAAATAAAGTATCAAGAGACATAGTATTAGAAATTGTAAATATCCAAAGTCTCTCCCTGTTAAGTATTTAAACCACTTCTGTGAACCTTTAGAGTGATGTCATTAGGAGTTATTGTTTTTTACCTCTTGTGAACACACAGAGAGATATAACACGCCCACACATTTTCTCAAAGTGCAGACCTCACACATTTCATTTCAACTTACTATACGCCCTGATACAATGTTATATTCATTTCTATATGGGCAAAACAATACAAGAATGTTCTTATAACATGTTGAATAGATGTTGATGTGAGTGGCTCTCTTCTCTGAAAGGAACTCAGGCCAAGTTCGAACATTTTGCAAAAGCCTAATCCGAAGACCTTAAGAGCAATTTGCCAAAATATTAACCGTAGATTGATTTAAGAATGCAAGCATACCTTTATAGATTCACTTCTCAATTACACATAAAAGGGAAGAGAAGACAGGAAATTCATCACTAATGTTGCTCAATAAAAGTTCATCAAGCAGATGAGACAGAGCTCCAGAACAATTATGTGTGTATCTGTGGTATAACTGAATTTTTCTGTTGGTGATTTCCCGTGGCTTTCTACCAAGATTAGAGAGAAATCTACAAGCCAATGCTCGTCCGCGCACTCACCTCACGTGGGTGATGAGGAGGGAGGCGGTGGGGATGAAGAAGTCGTCCGCTCGGTCGAACTGCTTTCCCACGGGCTGGGTGTGGATGGTGTGATGTGGCGCGTCCCCGCTGGCCAGGGTTATCACCTAAACACAGCACCACATTTAGATCTTGGCCGTGCAGGCCCTTAATGGGATCAGAGATGAAATAAATCTCTGGCGGTTGTTTGCATAGGCTCTTTGTTTTCAACCCCAAAATTAGTACATTGTTAAGCAAATTGCAATTCTGCGTTTGCTTATTTTCAGTGTAAAAGTTTCTAAAAGAAAAAAAATGGGAAACATCTTTTTCTTGAACAATTTCTGCCTAAAAGATAAAATAATATACATATAGGTAACTCCTGCATTATAAAAATGTTATTGCTATAATAAGAGATATGAAAGCAAGCGTACACATGACGTAAATGAGATGCTGGCTTTCTTTTCTTTCTTCCTTCTGCCCTCCCTCTCTTCCTCTCTCTCCCCCTTCCTTCCTTCTTTCCTTCCGTCCTTCCATCCATCCTTCACAACTTGATTGAGGAATAAATGATATATTAAAAAAAAACCCTCTCCCTCCTATACAACAGAGTTGTAAACATAGGACAGAAAACTCTAAAATATATCATTTGAAATATTTTTGCTCTTAGAAATCTTAGAATAGATTTACATATTTTAAAAATTTCCATTTTATAAATTGAAAATGATAAAGTTGAATAAGTTTTAATCAAAGAGGTCTCTTCTAACTATTCGTCATTAATTGGTTTTTAAAATTTTCATAGTTCATTAAAGAAAAGAACACTACATTTAAGCTCTTTTATCCCTTATATCCCATTTTGCATGGGATATCTATCAGTTCTTTCTTCTGATTTCTGATTTCTCATACCTTCACAGCTGTCCTATTGTCCCTGCTGCACAACCATTGTTCTGTGTTAGCTTTTTAAAGTATTTTCCTGCCTTTATTTTACCCCTTTTAAATCCTTTCTACATATGGGCACCAAATCAAACTTCTTAAACTTTTGACTGCCTGAGTTAAATAGACTATCTTCCCTCAAAACTGAGTGTCTTCCTTTGGTTTTTAGGACAGAAGGAGATAGCATTTTTAGTTTTAGATTTTTTTTTACCCTAAAAAGTTAATTTTTGTTTATTGCAATGAGCATAATTTCACTGAGTTACATTGGGAATTGCCAAGTTCAAGAAAATAGAGTAATTATTATAATAGTCAAGAAAGGCTCAGTCATGTTATAGTCACAAACCAAAACAAAGCAGAAACAAATCTTTACTTCTTTACTACTTACTTCTTTATTTTTTAATAATAAAGACTTTTGTTTCATACCTCTTACTTTCCTAGAGGGCTTTGGTAGGATATCTATTGTTTTTAGCATTTTTAATTCTGATTTCCATGCGGAAAGAGCAGCTAACTACCTTGAATGTTTCCATTTATGAAAGACCTCTTTTGCCAAAACTAATCATATGGCCTCACCCAACCAAAAGAAGCCCCCCCCACCATGTGCCCAGAGGAAGAGAGAACCAAAGTATGTGATAACGCTTTAAACGTACTCTACCTATTTTATTAATGAGTAACAGTGAGAAAGTCCTCACTGGATTTTAGCCATTCATAATTATGCCTATAAGACTTTAATAAAACTCAACAGGGGTAATAACAATGGAACTCCCCAAATTTTCTTCCCTTTAGATTGTATAGAGGTACATAATTCTCAAGCTGCATGTACGTGTATTTGAAATTAGTAATAATACTTAGACTGACAGCAGCAATAATAATACTTACTGAGAGCTTGCTATGGGCCAGGTAACACTTAAACAACACTGTAATGTGTGTATTGCATCCCAAACTTAATGACGCAAAAATATTTCACGCCACTGAAGGCAGATTAACTGGACCTCTCTTCTGCGCTTGGCACCGTCCTAGGTTGTAAAAAATACAAAGCCACTTCCCCAGTTCCCCTCAGTCTGGACTTTGATGGGTTGAGGTCCTTCTCGTTGCTGGAATTGAGCAGGGAGTGGTGAATTGCCAGGTTCAGGACTGAGCTCACTGAAGGACACAGATTGATCTGTGATGTACCTCAATCAATAAGCCCAATCTTGCAACAATTCTGAACTCATTTCTAACAGCATCCTGCTGCTGGCCTGTCTTTATGTGATGCCTGCTGCAAACCCAGAGCTACCACCTCCCACCGTCACCCCATCTGGCTGGGTCCTACTTCCTGGCCAATGGAAGAACGCAAGGACTTTATTCCAAGTTGTTTCCTGGGGATATTTTCTTTTCTAATTGTTGTGCGTTTACAAGACATTACATACAGGTTCCAAAACTGTGCAGATGACAGACTAATGAGTTTTAGATTTTTACAGAATTTCTTAAGCTTTCATAAGACATAAGTGCTCTTTAAAAAGAAAAACATACTATGATAAATATTCAGACTTCATCTGAGAACACTAGATGGAAAATCACTGTCTTAAATACCTAAAATTATGACAGTTTATGGGTATTAATTAATTATAAATGTCACAGAAAATAAAACATATTGCTTTCATAATCAACAAAGATGTACAGATTTAATTATACTCAACAGGAAAACACAAAGGAGGGCTTTCAGATCCTTGATAAAATGTTTTGCACCTTCAAGGGTGAGAGGGTCCCATTATAAGATATAACACATTAGGGCTAAAAAGTTACTTCCTAGCCCTCAAGACCTGGCGTCAATCTCTCTTTCCAGTCTAATCTTTCACCATCATGGCACAGGGACACTCTAGCAAAAATGAGAGCTTGACCATGTTTTTGGTTTCAGTTCAATTTCTCCAGAGGAAAATCTGTTCCCCTTTCAAACAAATCTCAAATCCCATTTCTCTCGAAGATATTTTCTGGTAATCCTGTTGGGAGACGATTATCCATAAATATCTTGACGTTTCCGCAGAGTCAAGTCTTTCTGAGCAAAAAGCACGCCACCTTGGTTAAAGGATGATCGTGCAGCAAAAATGCCTTTGGAAGCTAGAAACAGAGTATTTCTCCTGAGAGATTTAGAGACTTAATTCCTCTGAGCCAATTACTGAGGTGCCAGGGTACTGACCTTCCTCTCCTCTCCCTGGAGAAGATTTGCATGCTTTCCAGACTAATAATCTCTTCTCTCTCACATGAGACGGTGGGTTGAGGTGCCAGCAGCCTAAAATAACTTAGAGACACATGATTCCAGGCTCCTCCTGCAGTAGGACTGTGCTGGTCATGAAGGGTGACACTAGCCTCTCACCACATCACCCCATAGGGGTTGGGGCCAGAGAATAAATACTAACAGGCTGCATGGGTAAGAAACAGTCTGTTCTCTGATCCAGAGACCCTGTGTTTCCTGTCAGTCTGTCTATCATCTATGATCTATATATCTATCTATCTATCACCTATTTATCATCTATCCGTCTTATACATACATAAATACACACACACTCTCTTCATGTAAATAAGTCTTGTTGTATGTCGTATTTTAAGAGTAATTCTCAGTCCTTACATTTTATTTTATATTTTCAGTTGTGAAACTAACCTTTCACTTCCACCCACCAAGTATTTTAAAAATTCACTAAATCTTATTAGCATAATTTTTATTAGACATTCAGAGAAAAAGAACCTGTTTTTAGATGGCTGGACAATGTGTGGGAAGTTTCTCATCAACTCTACAGATAGTCACTGTCAAAATGTGTATATATGTATATATACCTCTATCTGTCAATTTCTCATGTAAACAATTTCAAAACATAAGCAAATTTCACAAAAATGACAGTACATATTCCCAATTAGAAGTGAACCTGCACTCAGATAGTAAAGTACTATGTGTTTGGAGAACACTGGGGACCTGCTTTGAGACTCTGTCTAACTCTCCTGGTCTCTATCTCACAGGACCCACCCTCCAGGCCCCATTTAAAACAGATGGAAACAAGAAAATTCTCATGAAAATTCGAGGGAGGTAGGAAACGTAAATCATAATATTTTTTTCTTAATAGCTTCAGCTTTAGGTTATTCTTTTTGCATGTAAATCTAATGTTTGGAACGTCTGAACTAAAATATTTTCCAAGCAAAAAGGTACTTGAGAATCAACATTTTTTTCCCTTACTGTGAAGATCTAGGTGGAAGAATATCATCGTTAAATGGTTATGTGTCCAATTAGATATTGAAAGGTTTAAAGATCATTATTTTCTCAAATACACTGAAATGTACTTACCTGTAGTGTTGGAGAAGTCTTTTCCATGGTACCCCAGCTTAGCACCCAGACTTGATCATGTGATTTGTCGTAGTGTAATTTAACAGGGATGGGGTCTGTGCTTACTGCCTGTAATAGATAGAAGTTGAAAAAGTTTTCAGGCCGAAATATTAGTTTAAAACTAGGCCAAAAATTATAGAAAAATCCAAGAGTTTAGATGTCAGATTAAAAATGTATGTTGCCAATTATCTAATTTTCTAAACCTTTATTTGATTAATTTGGAAATATAATACTTTACTCAAATATATTTTTGCACAATTTTATACAGTCTTACATTCATTCATTACCTATGCAAATTCATTACCTATGCAAATAATGGAGAAGCTATTTAGAAACTCAAGATATAAATGATTAATATGTGCATTTTAATCAACTGTTGAGTACAGGTAAGAACTATATTTATACTATTAGATTTTTCTATCCCACTGCTGGTTATGGGACTTGACCATTTATAATGCTAACATGCCAACAATCTGATACATGGTTGTAACTCTAATAACAGATTACCTAATTTAGTTTCCTTAATGAGAAGTCTAAAGCCACAGAAAAAGAAGCAGCAATTTTCTGTATCGTACTTGACATGGTAAATGTACTTTCCTGCTAATATTTATAATATCTAGCATTTACTGAAAACAAAACTTCCAAAACACGCATTGCTGCCAGAAAGTTATTTCACTCACCTTAATTCCAAGCTATTTATGTCATAAACTAATACCTTTTAGAAGTAATTTCCTGCAATATTAATAGTTACACATTTTCTAATTTAATAACATAGAACAAATTGTTTTCAGTAAAACAACCTTTATCCAATATTGAAAACGTTTCTTTCCAAGCTCTATTGAATATCCTTAGAGAATTTCCCAAGTCCTAGTTTATAATGTAATTCTCTTCTCAGTGGATTAAAAGTTGTAGTTGAATATATAGAGATTCATATTTTAACTAACACTTTGGCAATTTAGTCTTACTAAAGTATTTCTTTTCTGAAATCTTGCCCTGTATTTTATCTATTTAAAATTCTCAATATTCTTGGATTAGAATTAATTACTGGATTTCTGAAAAGACCTATTTAAGCATTTCTGTATTAGTGTCCTCACCCCTTTCTCTCTGGCTAACAGAGCCACGATAACATTTTGGGTTCAGGTGTGCAGTGATGTTCTAAGGGAAGGTAGCCCACCTGAGGACCAGCAGAGATTTAAGCCAATGACTAATCTTATTCCCCTTTGACAAGGGTGAAATTTCCCCGACTCCCTAGAGGTGAGGGGTAGTCACATGGCATATCCTAGTTTACACATTGTGAAGATTAAGGTGATGAATGATTTCTGAGAGTGAAGCATTTCCATCAAAAGAGACAATAGCAGGAGGAGACCTCCATGCACCACACTTTCTCCTTCTTCCTGCTTTGAATGCTGTCAGATGAGGATATTAAGCCTCAATTTCTAAAGCCATTTTGAGGTCATGAAACAATAAGCTTAAGAAGGAAAAGCCACCACTTTGAGAATTTAGCAGGAGAAACATGAAAGGAGACTGAATTCTCCACGATAGTCTTGAACTGCGGCACAAACCTAGAATAACTATCCCGAGACTTGATGCTATTTGGGATAACTATACAGTTCTATTGCTTGAGGAATAGCTGGTCTGGTATTTGGTGAATCGTACTCAAGTGAATGCCAGACGTTTCATTTCGATTCTTCATGTACTGATCAATAATTTCAACGGGTATATAGCAAAAGAGCCATCATTAATCATTACACTAATAACAAGGCAGTAAGATTCCTTTGATTTTTCAAATTTTTCCCTTTATATGTTAAACCTGATCTATGTAGGATTATAATAGCCTATTTTGCATGAAACTTAAAATGGAATAATCTTTAGGCATTTAAAAAGTTAAAGATAAAATAATTCAATAGGCAACAGAAGCAGCAATAACAAAAAGACCTCATTGTTAATCAATTGTTAGGATATGGTTATAAAAATAGCAAAGATCCTTAGATAACTTTATAAAGTAGGGAACAATTTGAATAAAAATTTTCAGTTTGCCAGCTCTCATAAATTTCTTTTCTTTCCACTTGGCCCTTCATAACTATTATCTTGTAAGGACATACCACGATCCATAGGTTCTGTTAATGTCCCCATAAGACGTGATAAGAAAACTGAGACACTTATCTTACCGGCAGTCATCCAGCCAGTGAACAGCAAGCCTGGGATCTGGGTCTGAGTTCTTTCCCAAAGTGGGAACCTCCCTACCTATGAAAGACCATTCCTCCTAGTGGACAGTTTCATTCCTGACAATGTTTGGATATGCTGCCCTATTATTTATGCTTCATAGATAAGAAACATTCTTTGGGGTTTTTTTCTTTTGGAGGGTGAAGAGAAACCCACGGGACCCAAGTATATGCAGTATCATTTGTATAAGCAGTACAATCCCAGGGGAGAATCACTGAGAGGCAGTATACACCATGCTTATGAGCATGTATTCTGAAGCTGACTTCAAATCTTAGTGTCTTCACTTAAATTTAAATAATAATAATAACTTGGGAACTTACTAACGCTTTCTGTGGCTCAGTTTCCTCTATAATAAAATGGAGACAGTAATAACACCTACTTCAGAGGGTCGTTGTAAATACTGGATGAGGTAGTAAATATAAAGTGCTCAGGTATGCCTGATGAATGCTAAACATGATGGAAATACCACTGCTCCTACTATTAGAAAAACTAACTGAACTAGAGTATTTTCATGACAGCATTATAGTGTTTTAGAGATGTAATGCCCTTATTTAGCAAATGAAGAAACTAGAAGAGGTTATTTACTTTAATAATCACAGTCTCTGTCCTGGAAGAGTTTATAGGTGAGAGGGTGAAAGAAGAATTTAAAATAACTTGATGCATGTGACAAAATAAAAATAAGGGCCAAATGCCTTGGAAGCTCAGAGGAAGAAGTACAGAGCAGGATGGGGGAGAAGATGAAGTGAGGCTTTAATTGAGCCTTAAAGTATAAACATTTTCTTTTATAAATGGCAGGAGACAATTTTTTATTTATCTTATTATTTTTAAATTGGGATATATTTGCTTTACAATGTTGTGTTAGTTTATGCTGTACAAAAGAGTGAATCAGCTATATGTATACCTATATCCCCTCCCTCTGCATCTCCCTTCCACCCCTCCCATCCCACCCCGCTAGGTCATCACAGAGCACTGAGCTGAGCTCCCTGTGCTACACTGCAGGTTCCCACTGGCTATCAATTTGACACATGGTAGTGTATTTTTTAAAGTTAAGTTATGAGAATATATTTCAGGAGGTGTCAGAAGGCAGTTCACAATTAAATTCCTTCAAATAAGTGAAGATACGTTTTTAAAGGAAGAAAATATCAATTTTCAAAACAACTTCTCAATTTGAAAGGAAAAATCTATTTACAAGTTCTCAAGTGTGCAGATACAAAACGTTTTACGGAGGAAATGTTGACATGGTTTTCAGCCAGGAAATCATACAACAATGACAAAAATATGTGCAAACAACCGTATTCAGGATCATCTTTCCATAACCCAGTTTTCAGTCAAAAAACAGAAATTTTCCTACATAAATGGCCAATGTTTGAAAGGGATAAATTACAGGTGTTGACTTTTATAAAATATCTGCTGGTCTACTTTGGAAATTACTCTAAACGTTCAATTTAGACCATTAGCTTCTGAAAAAGAGAAAGGCACTATATTTGACACACACAAGAAATTCGTGCCACAAGTAAGCCTGTAAGCCTGTGTTATAAAACAGATCTTATTTTTGAAAAAGACAGTATAGAGTCTATTATCCTTAATGGTCCTCTTTCTCCTCTACTTCCCATCCTCACGCCCCAGCTGGACCTGCCTTCCAAACGCTGAGCCCTTTGCAGCTCCTGCCCTGCTTAGACCACATAGGGGCCTCTATCACCTCCAACCCCATCTCCTGGTTTCCACCCTTCAACTTTCTACTCGTCCACTTTCTCGACAGAGTGAGCATTAGGCAGATCATGGCACCAATTTGCTCAAAACACAATGTCTTCTCAGTTCCCTCAGAGTAAAAGCCAAAAGCCCTTATAATGACCTGTCGCACCTGGTCTTCTTTCTCAGATCCTTCACCTTCCAGGCTCCCCCCGATGGCTCCAATCCAGATGCTCTGGCTTCCTTGCTGTTCATCCAACATGCCGATCACACTTCTACTTTTTGGAGGCTTTTCCCCAGAACCAACCGCCTTCCCCGGATAACCCAGTGTCTACTTCTTGGACACCTTTGCTGAGAACTCACCTTGTGGGTGAGGCCAGCATGGCCACTCTATTTAATAGTGCACCCAGCCTGCCCTTCATCTTTCACTTTCCCAGTCCCACCTGGTCTGCTCTGCCATTTTACCTTTTCCAGTGGCACTGACCACTTTCCGTATCGTAGAATTTACGTGTCATTTTTAGTATTCTTATTTTTTGTTGTTTGTCTCTATCCAGTGGGCTCTAGGCTCCAAGAAGGCAGGCCTTTTGTGTTTGTTTAGCTCAACGGTATCACTTATGCACTTAGAACAGTACCTTGTAAATTGTAGTATTCGATATATAATTAATGAGCACCTACATCTACTTCACTGGGAAAAGCAAATTGCAAAATTGAACAACATGACAAAAGGCACTATAATTAAGATCATGATTATTACTTTATATAACAAAGACAACTACACTCTGCACTAGGCTTGTTATGAACAAAATTTTTCTCTAAATATTTTACAAATACAAATTATTATTTTAATCTTCTTGACAGTTGTTTTGTTGACATGTGCACTATTGATATTTATATAGATAAAAGTAAACAAAAGACTAAGGGTACCAATGTCCATCCCTACAGACTATAAAATTCACACTCTCCCTCAAGATAACTTCATACCCACCATCCAATATACAGATAAATTCAGGTCTCCAACTTTGGTCCATATGTTAAATATTCATAAAATGTAATATGATTTTTTAAGATAAAAATAAAAATAAACAATGTCTTGGGATTCCCTTCTCACAACTAGTCATCTTTCATTGCCCTTGTGTTGCATACACTTCGTTTGGAGACCATTAGCGTAAATATTTTTTGTTTCTGCAGCCATCGAGCATTTATCAAGAAAAACGATGTAAATCAATATGTAATGTTCAAGAATGTATGATTGGGAAAAAGCATTGCACATATGCTTATCTTTCACCTCAAAATTACCTTATGTGCATAGAATGCTCAATTAGTACTTAGTATGATTTGCATTTGACTACCAATATTATTTTGCTAGAAAAATTGTTTTCAAACTTTGCCTTGAGAAGCTTACAGAAATGAGCCTTATTCACAGCAGGTGCTTTGAACTGCCCCATAATAGAACAAAGGGGCTCACTTTTGATCTATTGAATGCTTCTGTGAGACTTTGTTTAAATAAAATTTTCTGATACTATAGTTTGGAAACTTCTCTCCATCCCATAAACACTGTAATTTTCTGTACACAGTAGCCTTTGCTTGGCCTGATATTATCTGATATTCAGATAATTAATTATCTGATATTCAGATAATTAGGCCACAATCCTTCTTCCAAAGATTTATTGATTTATGGACATATTCAGAAGTATCTTTCAAATAACTTAACATTTTGTTATTGTAATTAATAGTAGTCTAAATATTCAGATCCTAGAATCATATTTCTTATCTTCCCATGTAAGTACCATTTTCAGTGTTATATTATCATGATGAATTATCTTCTTATCCTATTCCTTTGTAAAAATGTGTAAAATATACTACATAATGTAATAACAAAAAGTTTTTATCTGTTGTAGCTTTATAAAGATACTGATATTTTTTTCTTTAATATTTTAAAATATTGTTTCAAACACTGAATAAGGATACAATTTACTTACAGTATGAGTTCTTTTTTTCTTTGTAGATCTATAAATTTTAACTCCCTCATAATCCCAACATACCTAGTGTGATATAAATTTATCAGTATTAGAGACCTTCAAGATGGCTGAGGAGTAAGACGTGGAAATCACCTTCCTCCCCACAAATACATCAGAAATACATCTATATGTGGAACAAATCCTGCAGAACACCTACTGAACGCTGGCAGAAGACCTCAGACCTCCCAAAAGGCAACAAACTCCCCACATAACTGGGTAGGGCAAAAGGAAAAAACAGAGACAAAAAATAGGGATGGGACCTGCACCTCTAGGAGGGAGCCGTGAAGGAGGAAAGGTTTCTACACACTAGGAGCCCCTTCGCGGGCGGGGACTGCAGGTGGCAGAGGGGGGAAGCTTCGGAGCTGCGGAAGAGAGCGCAGCCACAAGGGTGCGGAGGGCAAAGCGGAGAGATTTCCCGCACAGAGGATCGGTGCCAACCGGCACTCACCCTTAGTTTAGAATTTAGAGGTTATTATCATTGGTAGATTCGTTTATTGATTTGGCTGCTCTCTTCTTTATATATATATATATTTTTTTTTTCCTTTTTCTCTTTTTGTGAGTGTGTATGTCTATGCTTCTTTGTATGATTTTGTCACTATAGCTTTGCTTTTACCATCTGTCCTAGGATACGGTCTGTCCTTTTTTTTCTTAGTACAGTTTTTAGCGTGTGTTTTCATTGGTGGATTTGTTTTTTGGTTTGGTTGCTTTCTTCTTTCTTTCTTTCTCCTTTTTTTTCTTTTTTTAATTATTTTCAATTTTTTAATTTTTAATATATTTTTTATTTTAATAACTTTATTCTCTTTTTTTCTTCCTTTCTTTCTTTTTGTCTCCATTTTTTTCTGAGCTGTGTCACTGATAGGGTCTTGGTGCTCTGGCCAGGGGTCAGGCCTGAGCTTCTGAGGTGGGAGAGGCAAGTTCAGGATATTGGTCCACCAGACACCTCCCAGCCCCATGTAGTATCAAACAGCAAAAGCTCATCAGAGATCTCCATCTCAATGCTAAGACCCAGCTCCACTCAATGACCAGCAAGCTACAGTGCTGGACACCCTATGCGAAACAACTAGCAAGACAGGAACACAACTCCACCCATTAGCAGAGAGGCTGCCTAAAATCATAATAATGTCACAGACACCCCAAAACACACCACCAGACACGGTTCTGCCCACCAGAAAGACAAGATCCAGCCTCATCCACCAGAGAACAGGCACCAGTCCCCTCCACCAGAAAGCCTACACAACACACTGAACCGACCTTAGCCACTGGGGGTAGACACCAAAAACAATGGGAATTATGAACCTGCAGCCTGAGAAAAGGAAACCCCAAACACAGTAAGTTAAGCTAAATGAGAAGACAGAGAAACACACAGCAGATGAAGGAGCAAGATAAAAACCCACCAGACCTAACAAATGAAGAGGAAAAGAGGAGTATACCTGAATAAGAATTCAGAGTAATGACAGTGAAGGTGATCCAAAATCTTGGAAATAGAATGGAGAAAATAAAAGAAATGTTTAACAAGGACCTAGAAGAACTAAAGAGCAAACAAACAGTGATGAACAACACAATAAATGAAATTTAAAATACTATAGAAGGAATCAATAGAAGAATAACTGAGGCAGAAGAATGTATAAGTGACCTGGAAGATAAAATAGTGGAAATAACTACCACAGAGCAGAATAAAGAAAAAAGAACGAAAAGAATTGAGGACAGTCTCAGAGACCTCTGGGACAAAATTAAACGTACTAAAATCAAATTTTAGGGGTCCCAGAAGAAGAAAAAGAGAAAAAAAAAAAGGGACTGAGAAAATACTTGAAGAGATTATAGTTGAAAACTTCCCTAAGAAAGGAAATAGTCAATCAAGTCCAGAAAGTGCAGAGAGCCCCATACAGGATAGATCCATGGAGAAACACGACAAGACACATACTGATCAAACAATCAAAAGTTAAATACAAAGAAAAAATATTAAAAGCAGAAAGGGAAAAACAACAAATAACATACAAGCAATCCCCATAAGGTTAACAGCTGATCTTTCAGCAGAAACTCTGCAAGCCAGAAGGGAGTGGCAGGACATACTGAAAGTGATGAAAGGGAAAAAACCTACAACCAAGATTACCCGATCCAGCCAGGATCTCATTCAGATTTTATGGAGAAATTAAAATCTTTACAAACAAGCAAAAGCTAAGAGAATACAGCACCACCAAACCAGTTTTACAACAAATACTACAGGAACTTCTCTAGGCAGGAAATACAAGAGAAGGAAAAGACCTACAATAACAAACCCAAAACAATTAAGAAAATGGTAATAGGAACATACATATTGATGACTACCTTAAATGTAAATGGATTAAATGCTCCAACCAAAAGACACAGATTGGCTGAATGGATACAAAAACAAGACCCATATATATGTTGTCTGCAAGAGACCCACTTTAGACCTAGGGACACATACAGACTGAAAGTGAGGGGATGGAAAAAGATATTCCATGCAAATAGAAATCAAAAGAAAGGTTGGGTAGCAATCTTCATAACAGATAAAATACACTTTAAAATAAAGACTATTAAAAGAGACAAAGAAGGACACTACATAATAATCAAGGGATCAGATCAAGAAGAAGATATAACAATTGTAAATAGCTAGCACCCAACACAGGAGCACCTCAATACATAAGGCAAATGCTAACAGCCACAAAAAGGGAAATCAAGAGTAACAATCATAGTAGGGGACTTGAACACCCAGCTTTCACCAATGGACAGATCATGCAAAATGAAAATAAATAAGGAAACACAAGCTTTAAATGATACATTAAACAAGATGGACTTAAATGATATTTATAGGACATTCCATCCAAAAACAACAGAATACACTTTCCTCTGAAGTGCTCATGGAACATTCTCCAGGATAGATCATATCTTGGGTCAGAAATCAAGCCTTGGTAAATTTAAGAAAATTGAATCGTATCAAGTATCTTTTCCTACCACAATGCTATGAGACTAGATATCAATTATAGGAAAAACTCTATAAAAAATACAAACACATGGAGGCTAAACAATACACTATTAAATAACCAAGAGATCACTGAAGAAAACAAAGAGCAAGTGAAAAAATACCTAGAAACAAATGACAATGAAAAAACAACAACCCAAAACCTATGTGATGCAGCAATAACAGTTCTAAGAGGGAAGTTTATAGCAATACAATCCTACCTCAAGAAATAAGAGACACCTCCAATAAACAACCTAACCTTACACTTAAAGCAATTAGAGAAAGAAGAACAAAAAACCCATAAAGTTAGCAGAAGGAAAGAAATCATAAAGATCAGATCAGAAATAAATGAAAAAGAAATTAAGGAAATGATAGCAAAGATCAATAAAACTAAAAGCTGGTTTTTGAGAAGATAAACAAAAATGATAAACCACTATCTAGACTCATCAAGAAAAACAGGGATAAGACTCAAATCAACAGAATTAGAAATGAAAAATGAGAAGTAACAACTGACACTGCAGAAATACAAAGGACCATGAGAGATTACTACAAGCAACTATATGCCAATAAAATGGACAACCTGGAAGAAATGGACAAATTCTTAGAAAAGCACAACCTTCTGAGATGGAACCATGAAGAAATAGAAAATATAAACAGACCAATCACAAGCACTGAAATTGAAACTGTGACTAAAAATCTTTCAACAAGGGCTTCACTGGTGGTGCAGTGGTTGAGAGTCCGCCGGCAGATGCAGGGGACACGGGTTCGTGCTCCGGTCCGGAAAGATCCCACATGCCGCGGAGCAGCTGAGCCCGTGAGCCATGGTTGCTGAGCCTGTGCGTCCCGAGCCTGTGCTCCGCAACGGGAGAGGCCACAACATTGAGAGGCCCACGTACCGCAAAAAGAAAAAGAAAAAAAAAACATCTTTCAACAAACAAAAGCCCAGGACCAGATGGCATCACTGGCGAATTCTAACAAACATTTAGAAAAGAGGTAACACGTATCCTTCTCAAACTCTTCCAAAATATATCAGAGGGGGGTACACTCCCAAACTCATTCTATGAGGCCACCATCACCCTGATACCAAAATCAGACAAAGATGTCACAGGAAAAGAAAACTACAGGCCAATATCACTGATGAACATAGATGCAAAAATCCTCAACAAAATACTAGCAAACAGAATCCAACAGCACATTAAAAGGATCATACACCATGATCAAGTGGGGTTTATTCCAGGAATACAATGATTCTTCAATATACACAAATCAATCAATGGGATAAACCATAATAACAAATTGAAGGAGAAAAACCATATGATCATCTCAATAGATGCAGAAAAAGCTTTTGACAAAATTCAACACCTATTTATGATAAAAACCCTCCAGAAAGTAGGCATAGAGGGAACTTACCTCAACATAATAAAGTACATATATGACAAACCCACAGCCAACATTTTTCTCAGTCGTGAAAAACTGAAAGCATTTTCACTAAGATCAGGAAGAAGACAAGGTTGCCCACTCTCACCACTATTATTCAACATAGTTTTGGAAATTTTAGCCACAGCAATCAGAGAAGAAAAAGAAATAGAAGGAATCCAAATTGGAAAAGAAGTAAAACTGTCAATGTTTGCAGATGACATGATACTATACACAGAGAATCCTAAAGATGCTACCAGAAAACTAGTAGAGCTAATCAATGAATTTGGTAAAGCAGCAGGATACAACATTAATGCACAGAAATCTCTTGCATTCCTGTACACTAATGATGAAAAATCTGAAAGAGAAATTAAGGAAACACTCCCATTTACCACTGCAACAAAAAGAATAAAATAGCTAGGAATAAACCTACCTAAGGAGACAAAAGACCTGTATGCTGAAAACTATAAGACACTGATGAAAGAAATTAAAGATAACACAAACAGATGGAGAGATATACCATGTTCTTGGATTGGAAGAATCAACACTGTTAAAATGACTCTACTACCCAAAGCAATCTACAGATTCAATGCAATCCCTATCAAACTACCAATGGCATTTTTCACAGAACTAGAACAAAAAATTTTGCAATTTGTTTGGAAACATAAAAGACCCCCGAATAGCCAAAGCAAACTTGAGAAAGAAAAATGGAGCTGGAGGAATCAGGCTACCTGACTTTAGACTATACTACAAAGCTACAGTAATCAAGACAGTATGATCCTGGCACAAAAACAGAAATATAGATCAATGGAACAGGATAGAAAGCCCAGAGATAAACCCACACACATATGGTCACCTTATTTTTGATAAAGGAGGCAAGAATATACAATGGAGAAAAGACAGCCTATTCAATAAGTGATGCTGGGAAAACTGGAGACCTACATGTAAAAGAATGAAATTAGAACACTCCCTAACACCATACACAAAAATAAACTCAAAATGGATTAAAGACCTAAGTGTAAGGCCAAACACTATCAAATTCTTAGAGGAAAACATAGGCAGAACACTCTATGACATAAATCACAGCAAGATCCTTTTTGACCCACCTCCTAGAGAAATGGAAATAAAAATAAAAATAAACAAATGGGACCTAATGAAACTTAAATGCTTTTGCACAGCAAAGGAAACCATATCAAGGCGAAAAGACAACCCTCAGAATGGGAGAAAATATTTGCAAATGAAGCAACTGACAAAGGCTTAATCTCCAAAATTTACAAGCAGCTCATTCAACTCAATGTAAAAAAAACAAACAACCCAATCCAAAAACGGGCAGAAGTTCTAAATAGACATTTCTCCAAAGAAGATATACAGATTGCATCAAACACATGAAAGGATGCTCAACATCACTAAGCATTAGAGAAACGCAAATGCAAATTACACTGTGGTGTCACCTCATACCAACCAGCATGGCCATCATCAAAAAATCTACAAACAATAAATGCTGGAGAGGATGTGGAGAAAAGGGAACCCTCTTGCACTGCTGGTGGGAATGTGAATTGGTACAGCCACTATGGAGAACAGTATGGAGGTTCCTGTAAAAACTAAAAATAGTACTACCATATTACCCAGCAATCCCACTACTGGGCATATACCCTGAGAAAACCATAATTCAAAAGAGTCATGTACCAAAATGTTCATTGCAGCTCTATTTACAATAGTCAGGACATGGAAGCAACATAAGTGTCCATCAGCAGATGAATGGATAAACAAGATGTGGCGCATATATATACAATGGAATATTACTCAGCCAGAAAAAGAAACAAAATTGAGTTATTTTAGTGAGGTGGATGTACCTAGAGTCTGTCATACAGAGTGAAGTAAGTCACAAAGAGGAAAACACATACTGTATGCTAACACATATATATGGAATCTAAAAAAAAAAAAAAATCATTCTGAAGAACCTAGGGGCAGGACAGGAATAAACACACATACTTAGAGAATGGACTTGGGGACATGGTGAGGGATAAGGGTAAGCTGGGACGAAGTAAGAGAGTGGCATGGATATATATACACTACCAAATGTAAAATAGATAGCTAGTGGGAAGCAGCCACGTAGCACAGGGGGATCACCTCGGTGCTTTGTGACCACCTAGTGGGGTGGGATAGGGAGGATGGGAGGGAGACACAAGAGGGAGGAGATATTGGGATATACGTATATGTATAGCTGACTCACTTTGTTTTAAAGCAGAAACTAACAAACCATTTTAAAGCAATTATACTTCAATAAAGATGTTGAAAAAAAATTTTATCAGTATTCCTTGAGGGGGGTGCACCAACTACAAATAATTTAAAACTGATGCTACACTGGTTATGGACCAGTTGTGTCAACTTATATAAAGATGGGTTATTTTGTCAGAGCAACAAAAGTGAGAATAGCACAAAGATACCCTGAACCTGGAGTTTAGCCTTGACATAAAGGAGCAGTGAAACACAGCTTGTGTATCAGTCTGACAAGGAGAATACCAGCTGGCTAATTAAGTGAACCTAATTTAAAGTAATGATGTAGATTCTCAGGATAATGCGCTAACAGCTAGAGAAGACTGCTGATGACACTTAAGAATACCCGATGTGTTATAATAAGCCACTTCTGCATCCAAGCAGAACCTGATTTTGCTCCACAGAAGGCAAAATGAGGTCAGTTGTTTACTAGTTAATCTTTCACGCAGGAAAATATCACCTGCATGCCATTCTTACAAAAAGTATTAATGGCAAGAAAAGTAATAAGCATTTGATGTTTAGAGCAACACCAAGGTGATAGATTCCATTAAAAATGTGTGACCTTTTATTTTTAAGCTGCACACAGAAATGATATTAATGTATCCACTGAAAACAAATATACCCCTATGGTAAGAATTTATCATGAGGTTTGTAAAACATGTTGTCAAGAAAACATTTGCCATTTAAGAGTAAAATGCAACAATGTTCAAGTTTTTAAAATGTTTCGTGCTAAAATTACACACTTAATACCAATTCTCACATTCAAATATATACAAAAGAAATAAAAGAAAGTCAGAAATATGATTTCTTAGATAAGGTCAGTATAAAACACTAGGGATCCAATTTAATTGGACTGAAAAAAAACTTGAAAGAGTAAATTTAAATAAGTTTACTGTTCTTTTTTTCTCTCACTTTTTTTTTCTACTTTTTTTTCTGTTCAAAAAGAAGGCAATTTGATTTTGGACTTCACTGTTCCATCTCTCTGTCCACCCTATAAAAAATTCTATACTAGTTTCTATCATATTTTGGAGATGATTAAATTTCGATTATAATTATTATTCTTAGTTGCCACTGTAAAATATACTTAGGCTAAAATAAAGAAACAAACAGAGGTACAGCACACAATCAGGAAGTATAACTGCATTTGGATACAAAAAAGGCTGACTTGAGTCAGCCTCTGTTGAGAAAAGGTATCAAATTGAGAAAGGATGCTTTACTTTTCACAAAACTAACTTTGTACCTTGCAGGTGACTTTGAGTATACTCTGTCCTTGGATATGAATAAAGCTTTAAATCACAAATGAAGCAGTTTACCTTTATTTTTTTAAATAGCTAGAAATATTCTTTCCTTAAAGGGTTTTAAAACTTGAATTAATTGGATTATTAATTTATAAAGCATAAGTTTCAAAACCTACATCTGTTAAATCTATTATTTACATGTTGTTTTTAAATTAGGAGAATTTAAGGGAATTTAGAATTCTAAGAGATTGCCTATTTTCAAGTATAAAAGTAGAGTCATTAGGATATTCCTAATTCACCTTTAAGCATGTACTTTCAAGCATTAAAATTCACATACTCTAAGGTCATGTTAAGACAAATATAGGGATGTGTTATTTCAGCCAACACTTAGTAGACTTATGGAATTTCATCATCTAAAGAGGCTCATAGACTGAAATTATACATGGTTACAAAAAAAAAGAATTTAGGCAAATTCAAAGATAGAAAACTTTAATTTTTTAAAAGACATTTTTATGGAGTATATACGTAAAATTTTAGGTTGATATTTATAGTCAACAATAGGCCTCAGAAAATAATGTCCCTTTCAGAAAGATGGCTAGACTGAATATACCCAATATGGAAATTTTCATTTTCTAAACTAATTTGGTCTCTAAATATCTATAGAATAGATCATTGCAGAACGTCCCAAATCACTGCAGCTGCTACTTCACTCTACTTCTTTCCAGGGAGGTATTCAAGCACCCCTATAATTCAAAATTTTTCTTTTTATTGACAGAAGGGCAATATTCAATTCCATCCCATACCTCCCCAGAGTTGTGTGGGCAAACCCATGACACAGTACTGCCTTTTTGATCCAAGGATTGAGTGCCCACATATTTCCTACAATAGGGAAGTCTCTGTTATGTTACTCTCCATTCCTACTATACCTCAAATGGAAGGCAGCTATAGAAAAATGAGGCAATAAGGCTGATAAATGGTGGCACGAGGCAAGATGCATGAAGACAGGGTTCAGATTTGTTTTTGATAGCTGACAATCTGAGAATACGCAGAGACTGTATACAGAGTGGGTAGAAGGGGTAAAACAGGAAGTCAGCCATCAAGACAGTGAAAATACACATTTTTTAATTACTACTTCTCATCAAATTGCTTGCTAAAATGTTACTTTAAAGTTCAGAAGAACTTTCACCTCTAATTCCATCTGGGACAGAATTTTCTGTTTTAGTACTCTTAAATCAGTTCATTTGTCATAAAAGTGTTCCTTTTTGATTACTTCTTGGATTATATGTTATTAACTTATACTTTCTCTTTAATTTGTTCTTTCTCACTACATTTCCAAATTTACTACCAAGACTTTTACTTTAATACTTTCTTAGTTCCTTTTACTCTCTGCTAGGATTGTGGTTATTGTTATTTCTTTTATTCAGTTCTAATAGTATTAACCATGACTTTTGCCCTTGTTCTTTGCCAAAATTCTGTTTCCTTTTAATTAGTCTTTTTTGAATAAATCAATTTTTACCTTTTATATATTCATTTCATTGTGCCTTTATCTACCTATATTTTTACTTTCTTTCTTTCACTTACAGTATTGTGATTTTCTTCAGCTAAATTCTAAAATTATCTAGTTAAATGTTTTCTTTACTTTTCTTTTTTTTTTTTTTTTGCTGTACGCGGGTCTCTCACTGCCGTGGCCTCTCCCGTTGCGGAGCACAGGCTCCGGACGCGCAGGCTCAGCGGCCATGGCTCACGGGCCCAGCCGCTCCGCGGCATGTGGGATCCTCCTGGACTGGGGCACGAACCCGTGTCCCCTGCATCGGCAGACGGACTCTCAACCACTGCGCCACCAGAGAAGCCCAAATGTTTTATTTTCAGTCTATTATTTATTTATTTTTTCATTACAGTAACAAAATTCCTTCAAAGACAGTCTTACTTGGAGTCAACATGTTTAATCATGATTATCAATATTACTTGTTATTGATATTGACATTTTAAATTTACTTTGCAGTTTTTGATAGCTTAGCACTGTGTCAGAGAATCAGTATAAAATGATTTCATTAATATTTCTTGAGGGTAAATTTATAACCCAGCATGTGTTCATTTTCAAAAATGTTTCCTTTAGTGAATGATATAGTCTGAAGGTTTGTGTCCCCCCAGAATTCACTTGTTGTAATCCTAACCCTCAAAGATGATGGTATCAGATGATGGGCATTTGGGAGGTGATTAGGTCATGATAATGGAGCCCTCATGAGTGGGATTAGTGCTTTTATAAAAAAGACCCCACAGAGATTGCTTGCCCCTTCCCCCATGTGAAGACAGAGTGAGATGGCAATGGCTATGAACCAGAAAGAGGGCCCTCACCAGGTCATGATCATGCTGCCACCTTGAGAAACGAATTTCTGTTGTTTATAAGCTACGCAGTGTGTTGTATTTAATTAAAGCAGGATGAACGGTGATATGAAATGATATTGAAAAGGTTTAGAAAGTGAAATATTTAGTAATAATGTATATTTAATTACTGCTGGATGCAAAAAATAATACATGTATCTGTTAGTTCAAGCATAGTAATAATGTTCAATTTGCATAAAGTATTAATTTTGTCTGTTGATTTATCAAGAACAGAAGTATCAAATATTTCTCACTTATATCAGCTTTTTTGTTTTGTTAGTATATGACTAAATTATCTGGAACTGTCCTTAAATTTCAAATTTTATTTTTTCTTATTTTTGGGATATATCTTATAATCTGCATATGGCTAGATTTTCATTATTCAGTCCATTACTTTTTATTATCAGCTATTACTTTACTCCATTCTTGGTTATTATAATTATAAACATATTTGGTTTTATTCTATAATTTTGTTTAAAGATTTTTGTCCTGATTTTTCCATTCTTACTGTTTTCTCTTTCTTAATTCTTCTTTTCCTACTGTATTTAGGAGTAAGTTGTTCATTTAATTCTATTTTTTCATAGACAAATACAATATTTAACACACAGTTTCTTAAAATATTAATAAACATACTTAATGTACACAGGTAATCCATAATTACTCCCATTCTTAAATAATACAAGAAACCTTAACATATATATTTCAAATAATATCAGCCCCTTCCGTGCTTACATATTGTTGTACAATATTTAAACATTTTTTTTTGCTATTTTGGTCCTGTGTTTTCACTCTTTTAAAAATTTCAAACTTAAATTCAGGGAATATCATTATTATTGACAGTTAGTATTTTAATAGGTCCTATGTTTACCAGTTTACTCGCTCTCTATACATCAGGTAGAACTGCTTAATTTTCCTTATTCCTGAAGCATACAGTTTTCAGTTTTGTTTAAATTTATTTTGTTGATAAAGTCTATTTTTTTGTATCTGATACAGTAAATAAATTATATACTTTTTTCCACTGACCATATAATATCAGAGTATATTTTATTTCTATTTAGTCTTTTAATAATATTATTTCACTTTCTTTTGGTGTCCATTATTGCTACTGAGAAAATAGCTGCTGTTCTCATAGTACTTTATCTCCTATTTTTAGATCTTCCTTTTGGCTTTATGTGTGGCTGTGTCATGTTAATATATTCAGGTATTGATTTTTTTTCCATTTGTTTCACTGTCCTTTCTAAATCTGAGAGCTTCCTGTATTATATTTTATAAGTTGTATAATAAAGAATAATACATAGTATATGTATATAATAATATATACAAATATCTATAGTATATATAATATATATTACATATACACATATATTATATCTATTATTATATACATATACTATGTATTATTCTTTATTATATTACAGAAAATTCTCATTCACTTTGACCGAATTATCAACATTTCCCTTTTCTTTCTATTATCTCCCTCCAGAATTTATCCTTTCTACTGTTAATGTATAAATAAAGTCTGATATTTCAAAATACATTTGCTTCTCATTATTAATGGCATTTGTTCTATAAAGTCACCACAAACACTGAATTTCTGAACACTGAACCACTGCTTCTATAGGAAATGCATAGTTTGGTTCCTATCAGTCTCTGGTCACAAGATTTTCATCATCTGATCAATACATAACCTAATTTCATGAGTGTTTCTGCACAGAGAAACGTTATTTAATACATATTGTTCATTAATTAACAGTAACACAGAACTTCCCTGGTGGCACAGTGGTTAAGAATCTGCCTGCCAATTCAGGGGAAACGGGTTCGAGGGCTGGTCCAGGAAGATTCCACATGCTGCAGAGCAACTAAGCCCGTGCACCACAACTAACTGAGCCTGTGTTCTAGAGCCCGCGAGCCACAACTACTGAGCCCACGCAGCACAACTACTGAAGCCCACGCTCCTAGAGCCCATGCTCGGCAACGAGAAGCCACTGCAATGAGAAGCCCACGCACCGCAACAAAGAGTAGTCCCCGCTCACTGCAACTAGAGAAAGCACGTGCACAGCAACAAAGACCCAATGCAGCCAAAACGAAATAAACAAACAAACAAATAAATAAATAAATTTATATTAAAAAAATAAACCAGTAACATTGAACTCAGGGCCATACAGTGTTAGGACTCATGACTGAATTAAGCCCACCGTTAGGCACACCACGACCTTCCTTCACAAGCGTTTCAACACAAAAAAATTGTCCTTGAAAACACAATAGTAAATAGACTGTGAAAAAAAACACTTGTTCACAGTATGAAAGCCGAACCAAAAAGGTCGGGGTGTCTCCTTTTCCAACCTGAGCTGGGAACATGTACTTCAGGTCACACATTTCTCCTCACTCTGCACAAGTCCCTGAGCGTCTGCAAAACACCATGTGTATTGGTTTTGTGGTTCTAAATAAATTCAGGAGAGTGAGTTTTAAATACAGAATCAGCAAACAATGAGAATCAACTGTAATCGATTTTTCTGCAGCGAAAAAAAAAAAAAGAATAGCACTAGCTCCATGCAAACAAAATGACCTCACAATTATCATGTAGCCAGACACAGACAGTGAATACTGTATATTTCCATCTCTGTAATATTCAAAATTAGGCAATATTGACTTATGGTGACAGAAAGCCACATAATGATTACCTTTGGATAGGTAATTACTAGAAGGGGTAATAAAGCATAATTATTACTTTCATAAGATCACATGGAAAACCCATTTGGACTGAGGCCCAATTCTCTAACTTCTAAAAATGTGTTAGATTCTTATCTGAAAATATCCACAATCATAATTATATTGTAATATTATTTTAATATTTTAACCTTGTATAATGTCTTTTACATTCTGCTTTTTTATAGGCATTATAGACACTTTGAAAAATAATATAATTGATGTGATTTTTTACCATTGCATGAATGTTTCATTATTGATATTTCCTATTAATTTTAAACTTTACTTCATTGTCTGAAGATGGAAGTTAGATGAATAATAAATGATGTTAACTTTTCTCACTTTTGAATATCTACTAGGTAGTACATACTCAGTCAGTGTAGGTTTCCAGTTTGAACACTGAATTTAAAAACCAGCCTGATTAAAAGAACATCTAGTAGCTAACACATGCTAACTAAAGAGTCTTGATAATCCCTGACTGAATGCCTATAATTCGCTGGCCTATGTTGCAGCTGAAATCAAAGTAAAATCAACCTGGTCAAAAATCAAGCAGTCTCAAAGACAGACACATAGGAAGCAAAATAGACAGAAAAAATATGTTCTCACAGAAGATACTGGACCATTAGATTGGGTGCACAGGGAACTGTGTAACCCTGGAGGCCTTAGAATTTTCTAGTAGACAGTTATTCATCCTTCTACTCATGACTCTTCTGTTCATTCTCATAGTAGAAACTGAACCACTGGACTAATTATCCATTGTAAATTTGTAACTCTGGAGATATCAGAGCTTTCTAATAGAAACACTTTTGATTCTTTTATTTGTAATACCAAACACTTCTCATAAAAGGCAATTAATGAATGTATACAGAATGGATAGATGGGTGGATGGAATGGATAGATGGGTGGATGGAATGGATAGATGGGTGGATGGAATGGGTAGATGGGTGGATGGAATGGATAGGTGGGTGGATGGAATGGATAGGTGGGTGGATGGAATGGATAGGTGGGTGGATGGAATGGACAGGTGGGTGGATGGAATGGATAGGTGGGTGGATGAATTCATGTGAAGCTGTTAAGAACTCTTAGAATGAGAGGCCCTGATTTTGAACTTCTTAACACTTCTTTTGGTTCTAGTCAGGAATCAACATTAGAGGGACTAACAGCTACTTCAAATTCAAACCAATATTGATGCAAAAGAAAAAAAAATCTCTGTAAATATAAGAAATGGTTACATTCCTGTGTCTGTCAGAATTTTGATAGTAAATAGCACTTCTATAGTCCAGACTCTGCTACAAACGCTTTGTATGCATAAATTGGTATAATCCTTAATATAACTTTATGAGATATGTACAGTTATTATTCCCATTTAACAGATTATACATATCTCACAAAACTATTTTAAGTTTGTTTCTTTTGAGCTGAGAAGCCATAGATCCTAACAGTCAAAGGCTGGGATACTGGAGCCAGACTGCCTGGGCATAAATCCTGCACTGCCCCTTGATTATTGTAAGACTGAGTTCTAGTAGACTGTCCAAGATGGACAGTCTTAGAAAGAGCAGGGCATAAAATAGGTGATGGCTCAAACCAGAATAGTTTTTCATAACCATGACCATGGCAACATGGAAAAATGACATGGCAAGGCGTGTTATAGGTGTTTTTCTCTGTCATTGACCTATGCACATATTCCTTGTTTTACTACTATAGTAAAACCTACTAAGCTACTATTATCCAGTAAATCTACTATTGTCTCAGCCTTTGTTAAGAATCACATGAGAAAGATATACTACTTTACTGTGATGGTAACTAGGAGCACCTTAATTGGCCTTGGACTGGGACTCTCCTTGCTCTAGACAGAATAAGCAATTGTGAGGATGTTTTTTGTGTAACTGGTCATGTGGGGATTATGAGGTATTCATGGAATCTAACTGTTGAAAACAAAAGCTATTTCAATTACTTCTTTAATTCTTTAGGCTCAAGGAGCGGAATGAGAGGACAGTTTGTAGAAATTGTGTATACTTTTTAGTTATCCAAGTAACGAAACAAGTTATCAATGGCAAGCAAATGGCAATGCACGAGTTACCTGGTAAAGTCTATTACATTAAATTAAATAGTCTTCAAAACCACTTTCAAAAGGAGGAGTCATTCATACCTGAATAACTTTTTGAGACTGCACATCTACAAGAAGGACTCTGTCCAAAGTTGGCTGTGCCACATAAATGAACTTGTCCTTGACATTGACAGCTGTGGCCCACACACACCTCTGGACTTCATCGCCTTCAGCTCTGGGACAGACTTCACCCTGTAATTTAGAGAATAAAAATCAAATGAATATCTTAAATGATAACATGGATATAGCCATATTATGAGTAACATTAATGTTTCATGCTCTACTACTTTTAGCATCAAAAGTTTTATATATATATATATATGTTAAATATATATTCATGTTACATATTTATATATTTAGATTTATGTCAAATATATACATATATAAAGAGTTAAATCAAATAGAACAGTATATAGTGCATATTTAAATTCATTAAATTTGTATAGGAATCAATGTGAAATAACCCTTAAAATATACTTTATTAAGCCTTTGAATGCTTATTTATAGTAACATATAGTCTTTTCATTTGTCACTACCTATTCTTAGCTCAGTAACTGCAGAAGTACATAATAAGTCGAATGTTTCCTCCCAAATCCCCCCAATCTCAAACTTCTTTACCAGACATTATATGCCACACTAAAGTATATTTAGAGCTTCTCAAAACCTCAAGAGCTGCCCCCAGAGCATATTCATGGGCTTATTAAAAGCTACCAAATCCACTACACAAGACTGAAGGAGTCTTCTACTTTGTGGAGAACCAGAAACTTAGAAAAATGATAATAAGGTAGTTACTCGAAATGGTTATTTTATTTTCAATTTGGTATCAAGGTCAAATTTTATAAAGTCCTTTAAGCTGCCTAAGCCCTTTTCATTCTTCTCCTTTACCCTAGAACTACCTTCTGGTTAATATTCTGTAGTTTGTGCTATATGGTCATAAAGGAGGCAAAAATTATCTTCTATTTCTTCCTTCCAACATTCAGTAAGTGAATGTTGAAGGGATACGTAAGCCTTTCTGATTTGTATGGGCAGACACATGGTGATTAGAAGAAATGTCATTTAGCTTGTTATTTTTGTTTCAGGTTTTTCTTTTATTCACTGGTCTGTTGGTTTTGTGATTCTCACAATTTATTTGTAGTTAGAAAAACCACTGAGAAGAGAGATTTCTTGAACTATACATGAAATATATGTATAAAGATAAACACTTACTTATATAATGATAATGATAAACACTGATTCCAAATGTCACTTGTTTTATGGTTTACGCCTGATCACTGATTATCATGTCTAATTCATTGATTTGTATACTCCAGTTAGTAACTCATGAGCTCAATTAGAATACTCTCTTTAATCTCCAATTCAAACCAAAACATTTATTTTTCAGGAGATATACCATCCACCGTATATATTTAATAATCATAAAACAAAATCAACAAAATTTTCATGGTCAACACCACCTAAGCATTTCTTTCAATGAAAAGATAATACTGACAGCACATAAACCACATTTGTCTTTTAGTAACTAAAATGACTACCACAGTAACTCTTCTGAGGCAGCACAACCACAGTAGGTGTTTTTTCTTGCTTGCATAAAACTTGCAAAATAATGCAAAACCCAGAACACTTTGGAATGAGCTTAGTATGTAGCTTGCTGGGGTTTTTCCCCCCCCAAACTTCAGATCTAATTCCAGAGGACCTGGAGAATCCACTCATTTTTAAGATCCAGTCCAGGGCTTCCCTGGTGGCACAGTGGTTGAGAGTCCGCCTGCCGATGCAGGGGACACGGGTTCGTGTCCCGGTCCAGAAAGATCCCACATGCCGCGGAGCGGCTGGGCCCGTGAGCCATGGCCGCTGAGCCTGCGCGTCCGGAGCCTGTGCTCCGCAACGGGAGAGGCCCACGTACCGCAAAAAAAAAAAAAAGATCCAGTCCAGAATTCCCAGGTTCACTAAAATATCAGGGACATATAACACCAGGGAATTGTAGTGTTCTCTGAACAGTACAAGTGTGACAGGCTTCCAGGACATAAGCAAAAAACCTCAAAACTAAACATCACGTGTATATTTCCGATAGTTCTCGGGAGTTTGAATGAACTGCATTTCATAGAATGCACCACAATAATACTAAGATGACCACCAGTGGTGTCCATGGCACTCGTCAGCAGGCAACACAAACCTGATGGCAGAAATCTGTCCTCAGCACATGCCCAGAACACAGTACAGGATTGAACCTTCATTCATCAATTCACTGAAACATTATTTTCTACACCATTTTTCTTCAGAAGTATTGGGTTGGTCAAAAGGTTCGTTCAGTTTTTTCCTCAAGATGCCTCTAGTAGCGCTTAGTTGTCTTTAACTTCATTCAAAACAATTTTGTTAGACTGCACTGTGACAGCTGTCATATCAGTGTGCATTTAAAAAAAATTATCAAAATTGGCGAACTTGTGTGGAGCCATTTTAATATTGGAGATGGAAGAAAAAAAGCAACATTCTTGGTATATCATGCTTTATTATTTCAAGAAAGGTAAAAACGCAACCAAAAAAAAGATTTGTGCAGTGTATGGAGAAGGTGCTGTGACTGATCGAACGTGTCAAAAGTGGTTTGTGAAGTTTCATGCTGGAGATTTCTTGCTGGACGACGCTCCACAGGTAGGTAGACAAGTTGAAGTTGATAATGATCAAATTGAGACAACTGAGAACAATCAACGTTATACCACTTGGGAGATAGCCGACATACTCAAAATATCCAAATCAAGTGTTAAAAATCATTTGCTCCAACTTGGAATCGCTTTTATATTTGCTTTCCACGTAAGTTAAGCAAAAAAAACCTTGATTGTATCTCCTCATGTGATTCTCTGCTGAAACGTAATGAAAACGTTCCGTTTTTAAAACAATTTTGACTGGCAATGGAAAGTGGATACTGTACAATAATGCGGAATGGAAGAGATCTTGGGGCAAGTGAAATGAACCACCACCAACCACACCAAAGGCTGCTCTTCATCCAAAGAAGGTGATGTTGTGTACATGGTGGTATTGGAAGGAAGTCCTCTATTATGAGCTCCTTCCGAAAAACCAAACAATTGCAACAAGTACTGCTCCCAGTTAGACCAATTGAAAGCAGCACTCGATGAAAAGCATCCAGCACTAGTCAACAGAGAACGCATAGTCCTCCATCAGGATAACACAAGACCTGATGTTTCTTTGATGACCAGGCAAAAGCTGTTCCAGCTTGGCTGGGAAGTTCTGTTTCATCTGCCGTATTCACCTGGCATTGCACCTTTGGATTTCCATTTATTTCATTTTTACAAAATTCTCTTAATGGAAAAGATTTCAATTCCCTGGAAGACTGTAAAAGGCACCTACAACAGTTCTCTGCTCAAAAAGATAAAAAGTTCTGGGAAGATGGAATTATGAAGTTGCCTGAAAAATGGCAGAAGATAGTGGAACAAAAGGGTGAATACGTTGTTCAATAAAGTTCTTGGTGAAAATGAAAAATGTTGTCTTTTATTTTTACTTAAAAACCAAAGGCACTTTTTGGCCAACCCAATATCTTGAACATCTTTGACAAGAACCTATTTCAGGAGACTCAAACTCTACCTAACCTAAGTACTTGAGAGGCATGAAAAGGTGGGAAAAAGTGGGACCTAAGGTTGACGAAAGGATCTGAATATAGGAAAATTGTTTACAAATTCTTTGCCGTTGTGTAAAAGCTCCCAACAAAACCTGTCAAAATAACAGAAAGCGTGAGTAACCTGACACTAAACTGTCAGTCAAAAAACAGCTGAACCGGGAGAAATTTCCACCCCTTTGTTTGCTACAAAACTAGTCAACAGTAAAATAAACTGCTCTGCTGGGAATTATTTCCTATTTGTACGCTGTCCCTATAAGATGGCCCTGACCAGACTCACAATCATTTTTACAAAGCCATTAAAAGTTTCCTGACAGTCACCCTGAATTTTCTTTGCTTTGCTTCAGGCCATTATTGCTGATTATAGTCTATTAGGTCCCGTTTTACAATAGCACTCCTCTGTTTTCAGATTACATAGATTAGTATTTATTTCTGTGGATAGGAAGAGTAGGGGAATATTTTTCACATGCATTAGGCATTCAGTGATAAAAGGAACCTAAAATATATAAGAGATGCAAAAGAAGATTAAGATAATACGTACTGATGAGGAAAATTGTCAGAAATTATATCAAAGAGTATCACTCAATCATTTTTATAGAAATGTATACTGCCTTTGAGAGTTAAAGGATTAATAGGATTTTAGAGCTAATGAAGACGAGTCAATAATAAAAAGACAATTCTAGCTCATAATTAGAATTTATCTATTTCCCTTTGGGTTACTTCCATATTTCATTATGCAGTTCCTATTTATGTATTATCTTCTTCCAAAATTTTAAAGGGATATAAGATGTATCACTAGTGATGATGGAAATTTTGATTTAGCAATTAAAATAGTGTTGATGCTTCCTGATTTGCTAAACACAAGTTATAGTTAGAGTAGATGGATATATATACTCATCTTCTATAGGACTTGGTCATTTTCATATATTGTATTGATGACCTATTAAAAACACTTTTCCCTTAAATCTCCAATTTCCCATCTTTCTTTCCTCCCTTTCTTCATAGTCTACCTCTGTGTCTTTCATGGTGAGGATGAATGAATTTGTCACAAGCACATCTGCTTACCTTGTATCCAACTCAACAAGTTTCTGTCCTTATTCCTTCCTTGCATCCTTCTCTCTGATCATGGTTTGTCCACTATCTTTTGCCTGAAGACAGAATCTGCCTACATTTTAATTATAACTTTAGCTATGTCTCCAGGTGTGTTGGAACATGCACATGCCCCTGTAATTTAAGTAAACATTATTTGGATTCACCTGCTTTCCCTTTCAATAATCCATCTAATTTTCTTTAGACTTTGAACAAGCTGTCAAGAACCTTAATTCCATTTCTTGACCTTTCACTCTAAATTGCTCATACTTCAAACTTGCTTTCCAGATCCTGTCTCTTCCAAAAGAGAGTTCTTGAAGAGTCACAAAGAGCTTTAGAATTTGCGATCATTGCTCTTCGGTTATTGCTGGGGAACATTTATTGAACACTTACTATGTGAAAGATACCATGCAAAGCTCTGTTTGGAAATAAAAACATGAATTTGTGTGAATGCCTGCTCTCAAGTTGCTTATAATTTCTGCCATATTTAGCTGTTTCAGACTCTTGATTCTTCCTGGAATGTTTTTTCATTCTTGTAAGGCGAGGAGCAGCAAACCATGACCCCAGGCCAAATTCAGCACACTGCCTATTTTGGTAAATGGCCTAGGAACTAAGAACACTTTTTGGTATTTTTTAACAGTTGAAAAAAAATCAAAAGAAGAGTACTATGTTGTGATGTGTAAACATTATCTGGTATTCAGATTTCCATAAATAAAGGTTTATTGGAACACATCTACACCCATTCATTTAAATATTGTCTATCTCAATATCAAAAAAGCAAACAACTCAATTAAAAAGTGGGCAAAGGACCTGAATAGGCATTTTGAAAGCACACAGATGGCCAACAGACACATGCAAAGATGCTCAACATCACTAATCATCAGGGAAGTGCAAATTAAAACTACAATGAGCCATAAAATTACACCTGCCAGAATGGCTATCTTCAAAAAGACAGCAAAAACAACTATTGGCTAGTATGTGGAAAAAAAGAGAACCCTCATGTGCCGCTGGTGGAATTGTAAGTTGATGCAGCCACTATGGAAAACCTTATGAAGCTTCCTCAGAAAATTAAAAATAGAACTACCATACAATCTAGGAATTCCACTTCTGGGTATTTTTCTGAAGGAAATAAAAATTATGTTAATTTGAAAAGATATACCCACCCCTAGGTTCACTGCAGCACTAAGTGCAGAAATAAGTATACAACAAATCAGGTGAACTAAGATGTACACACCCAATTTGGGTACCACATTATGGGTTCACCCAAGGATAGTATGCAGATGCTCCTAGATACAGAGTGAACTATTGTGAATGAATGTTGCGTTAAAGGTGGAGAGAGAGAGAGGGTTTGATGTTTGATAAATATGTAAACATATCATTAAATTTGAAAACTCCTAGATGTATTGTCGACCTGGTTCTCTCACTGATTGGGATCAGGTCATTAACTATTGAAAATAAATTGGTTTCAGTAGTTCTCATTGTTTAACTTTACTGCTTCTCTACCTATCAGGTTCCTAAGACTGGCAGGAGAGTCCGCTTTCTTGGAAGTAATTGAGAATTGGGAGGAAAGAGAACTTTTGCAAAAAGGAAAAAATAATAAATAAACCTTACTCAAAATGTGTAACTGTATTCTTTGTTGTTCTCCAACAAATGGCCTGTTCTCCAGCTAGAGTGTTCTCATCAAAATCTTATTAAAAAACCAATGATTTTCCACAGCAACTAAAGAACGCATCACACATTTTATTAATCCAATTCTTTTTAATCTACATTTGGTAGCCGTATTTCCAGCACCTATATGGCTCATCCTAATTACCGTGGGTCTTACTAATTTTCTTCTTGTCTGAATTTTTGTAGCATTTATATTTGGTGCCACATAATTTGGCCTTTAATCAGGTACTATCATCCCTGCCTAAAATGTTAGCCTTTGCTATTCCTGTATTTCTACATTTTACAGACATACTGGGGAAGGTACAATATTTCCTCAGTAAATACAAGTTTAAATGTCACTTATCATAGAAAAAAAAAGGAGAGGGGATCAGAAAGTGTGTATTTCTCAAACATGTTGTTAAACACTATTCCATGTCATCCAGAATCATTGAGAAACCGAATTCTAGAACATCTTCAAAATATAGTCTGTGGATAGCTGCCTGTTGGCATATCGTTCCTTACCAAGCTGAGAATAGTACAGAAGTGGAAAATAACCATTTAGAATCTTTTCAAACAATTTTCCATTGACATAATATCCATAAGCATGATCAGCGGACCCATCTCCTTTAATAGGGTTTAGACAAGCTTGGGTGTGTCAGGCGTGCCTGGAGGGTTCTTTTCCACAAGTATTTTAAGAAGCTCTGATTTTGAGCTTTCTTTTCTTTTCTAGCTCTCTCTTTCTCTTTTAAATAGCTTTAAAATACATATATATCCAAAACTGTCGCAATCTGAGTCTACTGAGATAAATAGAAAAGTGAATGAAACACTTGACAAAATAGTGTTCACTTTAATAAACGCAATGTTCAGTTTATCATGAATCAAAGAAATGAAACAAGGGTTCTTTGTACTGAACTGGAATGTTTAGATTACGATTTCCAGGATATTTTTTTATAATCATGAAGAAATATATATATATATATATAAGGTTGAGCTATTTGTGAATACACTAGATATAATGCATTCTTTTAATCTTGCTTTGCAATATAAAAAAACCCTAGATCTTACAATAGCATGTTAAACAATTTAATATCCATGGTTATCTCCCTTATTGGACCATTTTTTTTTTAAAGGTAATGAGGTTAAATTACTTTCGTCAATTTTTAGTTGAGATCACTGCTTATAACCCAAGTGATACAACTGCTTATTTCTACAGTTAGATATATTCAATTTATCTAATTCTAGTTCCCATTTCATTTATGAAAATGTCATAAACAATCTAGTTCGTACTAGTCAAAGCATAGGTAGTCATGGCAATTTAGGGGCTGATTTGCCTTAATTTGGCCTATATAAGAAAACTGTCAGATAGTATGATTTTTGATTCTAGGATATCAATGGTACAAAGACCACACTAAAGAAATTTTCTTCCTTTCTTTTAACATAAGGAGAATGCATTTATGTCCTCCAGTGTTATAACAAAAATGGAGCAGATAACACTATACAATCATATACTGAGGACTGATTTCTCTTTAGCCGCAAATTATTAGAAAGATTAAAAACACAGGCTTTGAGGTCAACCAGAATTAGATGTAATCCAGTTTTACACTCATATTAGCCATGTAAATACTCCTTTTAAGCTTTATTTATGTCACTGGTACAATATCACCAATCACATAGGATTATTATGTTTGTTAAATGAAATCATGTTTGAAAAGGTCAAACGATCAATAAATGTTACCTGTTATTTTCCTATAGAAAATTCACTATGGGATATATTTCATGAAAACTATAATAGTCTACACATTTTTCATCAAATATTTTTTTTTCAATTTCCCAAAATGTTTTAGAGGGAAGTTCACTGTGTATATTTAAGAATTTCAAAGAGTTACTTTAAATACAGAATGATAGTTGCATATGTGGTCAGGAGAACTTATTTTTCCCTTTATCACTTGGCAGTTCTATGATATTGAGCTAATTATTTGTCTTTTCTCATTTCCTTATCTAGAAATTGAGAGGATTAAATTAGAACTTGTCCATGGTTTCAATAAAAGAAAAAAACAAAAACAGAAAGCAAAGCTATCTGAATTACTTCTACTCTGCTTAAACAGAAAATATATTACCAGTTTATAGAAATATTATATTAAGTCCACCCATGTTGTTGCAAATGGCATAATTTCATTCTTTTTTATGACTAATATTCCATCATAAAAAAATATATAAATATACCACATCTTCTTTATCCATTCATCTGTTGATGGGCAATTGGGCTGCTTCCATATCTTAACTATTGTAAATAATGCTACAATGAGCATAGAGGTTCATGTATCTTTTCAAATTAGTGTTTTCATGTTCTTTGGATAAATATCCAGAAGTGGAATTGCTGGATCATACGGTAGTTCCATTTTTACTTTTTTGAGGAGCTTCTATACCGATTTCCACAGTGGCTGCAGCAATTTACATTCCCACCAACAGTGTAGGAAGGTTCCCTTTTCTCCATATTCCCACCAGCATTTGTTATTTGTAGACATTTTAATGATGGCCATCTTGAGAGGTGTGAGGTGAATAACCAATTTAAAAGTAAATAAATTTGCAGAGTGTTAAATTTCAAATGTCTGCAAAACATGAGAGAAGAAAGAACTCTAGATCTTTCGTCAGTGCAGGACTGAATGATTTGTGTGTCGATTCTCCTGGTTCTTGTAAATGAGCCAGAATCCTGGCTGGGGGTTGGTCCAGGTGTCAGTGGGCACTGAGAATCCAGGGGCAGGGACTTAATGACTTTTGGAAAAGGCATAAACTTGAATAATGGTGAGACAAGTTAAATATCAAGACCATAGGTTTCACATTAGGTCCAAGAACAAGTAAATAGAGTCTGGCAAAATGTCCTTTGAATTGAAAGCTAACATTAAGCACTAAAGAAATTAGACAAATATGGGGAATATCAGGAAACGTAAATTATATGGACCCGCAAGGTTCAGGAAGGATCAACTCAATTAAATGGCAGTTTAGATAGTTGGAATTAAAGAATTAGTTGTGTTTAATTTCATTTCCCAACGTGTTGAAGATTTGATTTGTACAGGAGCAATGGTGCTCCTTCCTAACTTTATTTAACAAAGCACAATTGGTAAGTTGGTTAGATAGGGTGAAAATTTATTATTAAAAAATTCTTTTCTTACCAGATAACACATAATGACCACACAAGAAAAAAAAAAAAAAAAAGAATGGACTTTAGTATGTAAACCTCTCCTTAAAATGTTGAAAAGCTCATCAAAATTATGACATCACTATGAAAACTGATGGATATCATGGAAAGATAGAGGTTACTTCTTTCAAATATGTTCTGTACTCTAGTTTCCTTAAGTAACAATAGAGAATATTTGCTTAAATGGTCCTTTCCAGCTACTGATTAATAGTCAAAATTAAGAGGACTACTTTAAGAAGACTGTTTGGATTAATTTACCTTGACACTTCTTCAATTGGAGCATCAAGGTAAACTAGTCCAAATAGATTCATTTAAAATGAGTCATGTACCACAATATTCATTGCAGCTCTGTTTACAATAGCCAGGACATGGACACAACCTAAGTGTCCATCAACAGATGAACGGGTAAAGAAGATGTGGCACATATATACAATGGAATATTATTCAGACATAAAAAGAAACGAAATTGAGTAATTTGTAGTGAGGTGGATGGACCTAGAGTCTGTCATACAGAGTGAAGTAAGTCAGAAAGAGAAAAACAAATACTGTATGCTAACACATATATATGGAATCTAAAAAAGAAAATGGTCATGAAGAACCTATGGGCAGGATGGGAATAAAGACGCAGACGTAGAGAATGGACTTGAGGACATGGGGAAGGGGAAGGGGAAGCTGGGACGAAGTGAGAGAGGGGCATGGACTTACATACACTACCAAATGTACAATAGATAGCTAGTGGGAAGCAGCCACATAGCACAGGGAGATCAGCTTGGTGTTTTGTGGCCACCTAGAGGGGTGGGAGGGAGGGTGGGAGGGAGGGAGACGCAAGAAGGAGGAGATATGGGGATATATGTATATGTAGAGCTGATTCACTGTGTTATAAAGCAGAAACTAACACACCATTGTAAAGCAATTCTACTCCAATAAAGATGTTAAAAAATAATAATAAAATAAAATAAAGTGAATACTGCAAAAAAAAAAATAAATAAATAAAATGTATTTTAAAAGCAAGCAATTTTGTTTTGATAGATTTCACTTCTCTATGTCTGATCATATTACTAAAGAAAATACAGATTTTGAAATAAATAATACCTATGAGACAGATTATCAGGCAGGCAAAGAAATTACTTCTACAAGATAGGATTGAAGTAAAAACTTGAAGTTTAGTTTGGGGGGACCATAAGCCACATTAACAAACTATCATTAAACCTTTAAAGGGCTTTCATGTAGATTCTATTCCTTGATTCTTTGAAATTCTTATATTAAAATAAAGTAAATTAAATGATTTCTTATTGGTATGTATCTGTAGGACACAAAGGAAACAAAGATAAACTTTTAAGGAAAAGGGTCAAACAATCTGAATGACATGGAATATCAGAAACTGTAAGTTCCCCTTTCTTTCTTTAAATGCATGAGTTTTGATAATTCACATTTTACAGATTTCTCTTTTTGGGGACATTAGTTGAGGACCAAGAGAGGTTTTATTAATTGCCTTTCTAAGAATACATTATGTAATCTCTTGCTCTGAATGGCTTATTCTGTCTTGTAACTGTTTTAAAAATGTTGACGTACAAGCATGAATTGAGGGAATTTTATGATTGTTGCATTCTCTATATTTGTTCAATAGAGTGTAACGTCACTTAGGAATTGAACTTTTTTCTATGCAACATAATCTCACAATGCAGATGGCAAAGTGTCATTTTGATGGAGTTCTGCATCTCCCCACATTGTCCGGCAGAGGGCGCCTTATGTGGAAGGCAGGCTTAGTCGTTTTTTCAAGATTATTATGGACTGAAAAACATTCTGAAATGTGGTAGATTTATCTTCAAAAATTATAAGGCTCCAGAGAGGATAATTATACGCATGTGTACTTTTAAACTGTATTGTAATTCACACATTAATTTGTTCCACATAGGAACGCCGACACTGAGAATCATTACACTTTTTCAGGTCAACATTCTTTAAAAATTATTTTAGCTTGCTTTACGACATTAACTAGTTAATTATTATTATTGAAAATGACCTTATATTCTCTTTCTTAAAGGTATGAAGTGAGCGGATTCTGGCCAAATAATTTATACACATAGGTATTTTGCTGTGTTTGTATCAATTAATATAAAAACCATAAAATATACCCATTTTGAAATCATATCTTGTAAACCTTTAGAAATAAATGTTACATAAAAATAATTTACTCCTGTGCCTATCTTCTTTCTAGGTAAGGAGACAGACCAAATTTACATTTTCTTTGTCCTTTTTCTTTAAAACTATATCTTTATTTATTATATTGCCTGCAGAATTACATTTTCTCTTGTCTCTTTTCACTGACAAATCTGATAGGGGTTCTGTCACACTATCCAGCTCAGAAATATTCTTGAGTAATAAAGTGAAGACAATGTTGAATAAGAATTCACCAAAACTGCCTCTGTGACTTAGTTCAATGTAAATCCTTTATGTATGCAGATTATATAATCTGATATGCTATTTTTCATTTGCATCTTTCAGCTTTCTAAATAATTTCAAAAGTAAACTATCAGACATAAGATGGTATTTTGCAAAATTATATTCACAAATAACTATGCTGAAAGTTATATATTAAAGAGTGACTTTTTAAATGAAAATGATACTAGTATGTGGATTTTTAAATATGAGAAAAAAAGGAGTTTTAATGGGCAAAAATTAGCAGCTTAAATAGTAATGGGATGAACAATAATTTTGAGGTTTAAGTTTTGTTTTCCTTGGATTTTTATTATATAGCTGTATTTTAAATATAGATTTAAGAAATTTAGAAAACATATGACATCATTATATGATAAAGTATATGGAGAAATGCAAAACTGTCATTGTAAACGTTTAGCAATATTTTCAAAAAAATTTAGTGATTCAAACATTTAATAAAATAAAATAAAGCCATTAATTTACTGTATTGTTTTCCTTCCTGCACAGCCTCTCACATTATTCAAACTGAGATTAATCACCTATCTAAATACGAAAAAGATATTAAAGAAATGACAAGCCTTCAGTATGAAATTACAATTTTGACAACTATTGTTGAAATATAAAATGTAAGCAATGAGAAATCAAGCAAGAGATCAGTTAAATAGAAATTTTAAGAAAGAAAAGGAAAAATAAGGACTAAGGTTTAAATAAATCATTAAAATCATCAATCTAATCCTCAATTTGATAATTACAATTAATCTTGTCACAGTAACTTTTCAACATATTTAGAGAGAAGAAAATTTGGAAATTATCATCCTTCAGAGAGGAACATCACTAGAAAATACCTAATATTGATAATTCAAGAAATACCATTCCTGAGCACATTACTTAAAGTGATTAAATGTAATTGGTTGCATGAAGTCAGACTGGGGATAGTAAGGTACAGAGTAAGAAACTACTACTTCTGTATTATTTTATTTTTACCATATGCCAATCTATTACCTTGAATAAGTCAACAGGTACTTTTTTTGTGAATAAAACTCAATCTTAGACCAGAAACTGTAGTTTAAGAGCCACAGAAACTAGATTTATGTGATTTTTGTAAGTCGCAAGTAAAATGGTGTTATGTTTAAAGATATTTGTATGAATAATTTTTACGTTAAACTCTTCAATTTTACCCATAAGAAGTTTCTATTGAAATTCCAAATTACTATAAGTACATTTCTTTCTCAAGTACAGAAAATGTGCTCCTAGGTGTGTGTAGTGAATCCTTATATTTCACATAAAAAATGTGACGGCAAGAGACAGTTTGAGACACATACATAATTCTGGTCACATTTACCAAATAACTTGGCTGGCTCTTATTAATAATCTCTTAAAAACCTAATATGCTTTCTTAGATAAGATTACTTGATCCAATTAATATGCTATACAACTCCATTAAGATGCTGTTGCATGATTTACACGCTCCCCGCGGCTCTCCCCCTAACGTCAGCCTTGCCTACTTCAAGCATAACAGAAGCGCAATGTGAGAATTTCAGAAGACTGTGATTTTTAATGAAAGATTACAAGGCCCCTTTAAATCCAGGGCTTCAAAGACCAATTTCATAAATTTATTTCTTTTAAAATCAACAGCATAATCTTCTAAGGAATAGTTAGAGGTAGTTTGCATTACTCTCTTTAGGCAGCTCTTTGCAGGATATCATTGTAAGTGCAAAGGAAGCTCTTTGCAGGATATCATTGTAATGAAAGCTTAAATTTTTATCATTCTAGAACTCTCTGTAAGTTAAGCCATGTTTGAATAGAGACCCACTGAGAAAAGAATAAGTGGGGAAAAATTTCGATTACCTTTCTGAAATATACAGTGGTACTGAATTCAAAAGGTTGCTTGATGGCTTCATGGAGACATGAATTGCCTGCATCATATAAAGCGGCTGGTGTTTTAACAATTATTTTTCTGGACAGAGTTTGGAGAAGTAGTAACTGGATTAGACACAGAAGGAGATGCTGAAAAGGGGGTTTGGAAGTATTACCAAGGAAATGGATAAATGCCCTGAAGGCTGCACTGCTTGAGAAGAGGGGAACGCCAGCAGAGAGAGAAGTGTGGACACAGCAGAGAGCGCTCTTTCCCCATTTCTAATCTGTTTCAATTTCTTGATACCTGAGTATTCTGCACACTATGGACACAACCTGTTCCTATGTAACCTCCATTCTAATAGAGTACCAATCATATTCATTTATAAAGTCTAGGTAATTTTCTTATGTGGAAATTCCAAGCCTAGAAAATAGACATTTTAGAGGTGATTCACATCAGACTTTCTGCAGAAACTATGATCCTCTGGAGTTAGTATCATTTAAGTTGCATTAAAGCCAGTAACAGAATCTTTGCATCCTAAAATATAAGACCCATGCATGTGGGACTTCCCTGGTGCTCCCGTGGTTAAGACTCTGTGCTCTCACTGCCACGGGCCCAAGCTTGATCCCTGGCTGGGGCACTAAAATCCCACAAGCCACGCAACATTGCCCCCCAACCAAAATACACACACACACCCCTATATACTTAAGACCCACGCATGATAAGATTTGTGTGATTTTTCTTTCAAGCTCTTCTAGTCCCCACGAAAGAATAAATAATACGATGGTATGTATGGAGAACAGCAGCTGGATCTTAATAAGCGAACAGAGAAGGAAGTGAAGTAAAAAAGCATTAAAGATTAAGAGCTGTGGATAAGGTTGACAAAATACTTGAAAACCAGAAGAGTGAAACAGTTGGTAATCTTGCAAAAGCCTAATAATTGAAACATTTTTCCAAACCCACTTCAGTTTGAGTTCTGAAGTTATAAGTCTGGGACAGAATCCTATTTGCTTGAAGTACACACTTACTGTAGTTGACAAGATGAAATCATGTATACAACTAGGATAAATATAGCAAGAATCCTGTCTAGTTAGGCTGCATCACAAAAAAAGGAAAAAAGATAGATGAAAGTATAAATAAAAGCATGTTCTATGAATCTTCAACCAACTCACTACCAAAAGCTGAAACCTGATGTAATCTGACATTGCACCAAAACTGACTTTTTATTTAGAGCAAGCAAACAGCAACTTCTGAGAGATTTGATCAAAGATTCTGTATTCTAAATATTTCAGTTTTTAATAAACTTTACTAGCCAATGGGTTGTGTTGGGAATTGCAATTCTCTTAATATCAACAGTGACTTTGGAACATATTATTTTTACGTTTAATCCTTTTTTGTGGGGAAAAAATGATTCGAAAAGACTCATTTCCACTACTCACAATCAAGTGATTTATCTTCTAAAATCCAGAAGAACTAGCTTTCTGTTTTCTATAATAGAACTCCAAACTATCTTAGACTGGGCATTTGAACAGTATATTTTGACCATGTGATCTTGAAGTAATAGACCCATGAGGTTATGTTTACCCTGAAACAATTCAGTGATCAATTATTCTATGAAACATTTTTCACAAGAAGAATACTGTTTTGTGGGAATTGTAAAGTAAGGAGAGGTGAGGAGGGAATTAGATGTATACATCTTTAAACTCAGGCAATGCATAAAAGAATGACTAGCCTAAGGCTCTAAGCAATGGAGTTTTCCTTAAATTCATTTCACAAATGTTACTCGACTACCTGCCATATGTACGTACATTGGGAATAAAAATGCTAATCAAAGTCTTGACTAATAGAGGTATAGTAAGATGTGGTGGGTTGTTTCCTATGTCAGCTTGGCTATGACTAGGCTATGTCGCTCAGTTGTTGGTCAAGAACTAGTCTGATAGAGAATGGATAAACAAGAAGGTCCTGCTGTAAAGCACAGGGAACTATATTCAGAGTCCTGTGATAAACCATAATGGAAAAGAATATGAAAAAGAATATATATATATGTATAACTGAATCACTTTGCTGTACATCAGAAATTAATACAACATTGTAAATCAACTATACTTGAATAAAATAATAAAAAAAAGAACTAGTCTGGATGTCATTGTGAAAGTATTGTGGAGGTGATTAACATTTAAAATTAGTTGGCTTTATAGAGACACAGATGTAGAGAACAAACGTATGGATACTTAGCGGGGAAGGGGGGTAGTGGGATGAACTGGGAAATTATGACTGATATATATACACTATTATGTATAAAACAGATAACCAATGAGAACCTACTGTATAGCAGAGGGAACTCTACTTAATGCACTGTGGTGATCTAAATGGTAAGGAAATCTCAAAAAGAGGAGATATATGTATACGTACAACAGATTCACTTTGCTGTACAGCAGAAACTAACAGCCTTGTAAAGCAACTATACGTCAATAAAAATTAATTAAAAAGTAAATTAAATTGGTTAGCTTTAAATAAGACAGATCACCCCCCGTAATGTGAGTGGGACTCATGCAATCAGTTGCAGGCCTTCAGATTTAAGAGTGAGGTTTCCCACGGAAGAAGGAATCCCACCTTAAGGCTTCCACACAGAAATCTGTTTGAGTTTCCAGTCTGCCTATATGTGTCAGACTCAAGACCCCAGTGCTGACTTGTATCAGCACTCTGCTGGCCTAATCTGTGGATTTTGGATTCCAGACTGAACACCAACTTGTATCTGAATTTCCTACTGCCTGGCCTGCCCTACAGATTTCACACACGTGCGTGCCACTCCACCCACCAGCTCCGGAGCCGATTCCTTAAAATAAGGAGATGGAGGCAGACAGTGATGGAGAGATATAGACCCAGATCCAGGTCTGGACAAGGATATAGATACTAATCCTATTGGTTCTGTTTCTCTGGAGAAAAATGTTCTCTTGACATAATACTCAACAATTTTCTCATGAAATTATTTTATAATTAGAAATGAAATCTAGTAGAATGTGGCACCAAATAGCTTACACACTCTGAAATGCACATCTTCTTGTGTTTAAACAGAAATAAAATAGCTTCATATAAGAAACACATTTAATTCAACATTTATTCTCAAAGCATACTGCCGTCAATTTTTCTTTTTCTACTGCTGTATACTTGTGTATCATGAAAGTGTCTGGGTATACATATTCCAATTATTGAAGCTTATCTCACATTAAGGAATAACAAAATAACAAAGCAATACAAAATCAAAGTTTATCTACTCTAGCCTTTATTTCATATATATGGGCTATAATAACTGCATGAGAAATATGTCTCTCTTTTTTGGTATAAACAAATGTCTGTATTCTGCATTTTACAATATAATCAGGATGTAGTTTTAGCCAATTATCCATTCTCTATATTATTCTTAGTGCTTTAACAAATATATTGGTCAGCTATAATGTATTTGTATTTTAATTTCAACATCCAACCAGTAGAAATGTCATAAATTTAAACACACACAATTTGATAGTTTCTTTCGTCTTAAAAATACAAATCTAACTTTTCTTATACTTTTTGCTTAGTTTTCCATTAGCATATAGAAAGTCTTGTAAATTTTTGTTTTATATAAGAATGCTAACTTTCTATCCTTATATTTCTTTCTATTTTGCAGTATGAATTTCTAGCATAATCCCATGTGTAAGACGGCTGTAAGATTTCCACGGGTGGTGATTTGAAAAATCTGATGCAGTCAATTAGTTCTTAATAACTAATAATCCCTGCCTTGTCATTGCTGTGGATAAGGGTTCTCAGGTTGAAGGAAATGAGTTAAGGCTGTCATCACCGATGTTTGATTTCTATCTCCTCTTCAATTTTAATTTTTTATAAAAAAGTATACATAATTTATATATGTATGTATATAATTTCTCACTATATATATATGCATGTGTATATGTGTGTGTGTGTGTATATATATATATATATATATATATAGAGAGAGAGAGAGAGAGAGAGAGGGAGAGAGAGAGATCTACTTGTTTTAGGAGGCAGTCTAAGTAATCAAAGGTTTTAAAAAGAGACATTCAGGTAAGTAAACTTCTCATCCCTATATTCCAGACATGTCACAAAACTATCACATCAATTTTTCCTTGCTTTTTCAGCTTTAGATTCCAAATAGTTAGCTACAACACTGCCAATCCCATAGGAATCAGGAACACTCTTTTGTTAAATGATTTTGCTTTGATTTAAATAACTATTTTGATGCCACATTTGCAATATCTGTGTGTTAGCCCAAATTTCTCATCCATAATGTTCTTATAAAAATATACACATGCCGTAAAATTGAATGACTTGCTTTATCAGAAGCAAATATTTGTATTTTTATATGTGTTTCTTTACAAACACACACACCTTATTCAAAATGGATTTAGTCAGTATTGATATCTGATTATAAAACAAAACTGCACGTACAATTTAAAGTGTTTTCATACTTGTTAAACTTATAGTTTAACAAAAATGGTAATGATTCTATTCAGTAATTTAGCCTTTAAGTGAAATATTTTTAAATTAAAAATAGTTTCTTTTGTTTTAAACACTCATAAACATATTGAGTTAAATCATTTCCTTTATTTAAAATAGGAGGTCATTAGATTGCTTTGTCCTACAGAGTGTCTGAGAGATGCTGGCCTATCTTATCTCATTCTCATATGTTTTTCCTTCTTCTCATTCTAGGACATGGCTTTAATTTGTAAATTGTTGTCTCCATAATTCAATATGTGGCAACACTGGCTACTGGTAGGCTCAAAATAGTAGTTGAAAGTAAAGGATCTAAACCAGGGCATTAATATCTATTTTGCTCATATCTTGTCGCCATGCCAACCTTAAAATGAGTATCAAGACAGGGTTGCATTCTGAGGTCTACCAATATCTTACCTTATTTTGGGTGTCTGGTGCATGCCGGTACTTGTATGGGAACACAAAGGTAACATGGGTATCTTTAGTATTACATATTTTGGTGTACACATATTTATGTGGAGATATACATAGCCATAGCAATATAAAAGTAATTATTATTTCTTATTATCCTGCACAGAAGTACAGTCCCTAGTATGTATAGGCAATATGCATTTTGTCATATATTCTTCTATTTTCTGAAAGCTGACCAAAATTTTACAGAAAATAAATACTTCTGTTAAAGGTAAGTACATGTAAATAAATAAAGGTACATGAAAAAAACAAGATGAAGAATAAATGGGCATCAACATTTATAAAGCATCTAATATACCTCAGCTTCCCATCAGATTATTTATAGGCTATTTTCTTTCATTATGTTAAAGTAACCATTGCCTGCCAAAATGGGAGACATTCTAAATTAAGGAACAGGTGAAGTTTTTATGCTGTGTTCAGTTTTGATATTTCACCTCTAATGCCTTTATTTTAATTACAAACAGGTCATTACGAATACACGATATATTATCTTCCTCTTTAAGTATAAAACCTGCATAGAGTAACAGACAATATCATAGTTTTAACACTGTCCTACCCACATGTCTCATATACGTGTAGATTTCATTGTATTTCCAAAATACAATTCTACTTAACAAAATTACTATATAAAATGGTAAAGGAATTTTTAAAATACTTGCCTGAAATCCAAGGAGCTTTTCACTAGGCTTAATGTGCCTCTGAAATTCACATTCTATGGGTTGTATCACTTTGATTCCATCTTCATAAAACACATAGAACATGTTCCCAATTCCCAGACCTTAGGAGTAAAAACACATTCAAAAGTTCAAAATAAAATTACCAGAAACATTTACAACCAAAACTCAGTGCCCCTCACATTGCTGGTGAGAGATCAGTTTGTGAAGTCCTATAATGCTACTAAAGCAGACCGTGTGAGACCTTTTACCATACGCCCAAGCAGCTCTGCAATATTATGCACACAGTCTACTTCATCTCTCTGATCTGCAAGTCAGTGATTTCTTATAATAATTCAACAAATGTTTCACATATTTAAAAATAATTATAAATGGAGATAAACTCTTTGATACATAGATTATGTCTGCTACCATCCCTACTTAATTTAGGTGCTGATTAAGACATAAAAGTGCTTTTTGAAGAATCATATTTATCCTATTTCTATTAGAGTTCCCTAAGGGAAATAAAATGGCATTCTTTGCAGGAATTTAGCTTATATAGAGACTTTTAGAAACAAAAAGACCAAGTTCCCCAGATTTTGGAGAGTACGTATTCTCCTAAAAGAATGTTTGTAAATATAATCCTACTAGAGGTCTTACATATCAGTTTTCATATTGACAAAGTTTGGGGTCTATTTCTCCAGTTTAAAATTTGAATTAATTTAAGGTCTTGCAAAAATCTCATTTAAATCATACTTTTAATTACTTTTCACAGGGCGGGTTCGGGTGTGTGAGATCTCAGAAATTCATCTCACTTATATTATACACCCACACCTCATGGGTACGGGGTGCTACAGATTAGACATCTGGAATGCCGTGGAGTTAACGGTGGTCTGCACCTGGGGACTTGTCAGGTATGATTGCACACCTGTTCTCTTTGTTTCCTCTGCTTCTGCTTTGTCCCAACATGTCCAGACTAAGAGCATGTAGTTCTCCCTTTCCTGATCCTCAACTGAGTACCTCATCCAGGTGTACTGCTTTGCACAATCATATTTATTCAGTATAACTATACCGCACATAATTCAGTGAGAACCAACAGATAAACAATTATACTGAAATCTTGATAGTTTGAAGAGCAAATCATTGTTCTTTAAAATGCTTAACTTTTAAAAACATCTACTTTTAATTTTTACTTCACTTGAGGACACCTGCAAGGCCCATGAAGTCAAGCCTGAGGATTATAATAAAAGTTTATTGATTTGTAAAAAAAAAAAATTTGTTTATTCAACTTAAGCCACATTTATTTTTGTTAAATATGTTCCTAGTTAATTTTAAAAGTCACCATCTATTCTTATGATTCAGAGGAAAATGCATTCGATCATAATTATCACTTTATTGGTGTTTATACAGAGTGAAATTATTTCTAATAATGCATATATATTTTAAATGATCCAGATTATTCTGACACATCTTATTATTGGTTTTTTGCTTTTTCCCCCTTGAACTTATTATTGTTTTATAAATATTTTACAGTCCTCGTATTTTAATACATGCAATCTTTATCAGTTAATTGTGCATTTTAATTCCAGAGTGCACAATGTTACAATGAGATATTCCAGAACAGTAGCAGAAGTAGCAAGAACTAAATTCAAGTTATGTCTTCATAAAATAAAATTTAAGAGTTGTCAGCTACAATTTATAATTATAGCTTTGAATACAGAGGGATCAATTCCATACCAAAAGGATAAAACTTACAAAAACTGCTTAGGCAAAACATTGATTTGTATTAGCAAGCTTCTGTGTAAACACTGTCAGAAGGTTGATGTGCGCTATGTATCAGTGACTAGCAAATTAACAACACTGGTAGTTGAAACTTGGATCTGATTTCCAGTTGTGTCAGTTACATACAAAGCTCATAACAACATTGTCAGAAGGTTGATGTGCGCTATGTATCAGTGACTAGCAAATTAACAATACTGGTAGTTGAAACTTGGATCTGATTTTCAGTTGTGTCAGTTACATACAAAGCTCATAACATTTTTTAATGAACATCACTATATTCTCCTTCAGGTACTGCACAATTCTGCTCCACAGTCAGGAGTCTGAATGTGTTTGAACTTGACGACTACTCTAAGTCCAGACAGTTTGCAAAGTTTCTTGAAGTATTCCCTGCCCTTATTCCTATGGATATTTTTATTGTGTTATTTTACTATATTCTGTGCACAGTACGGTCAGTGGGATTCCACAGATGAAATTTCTTGAGCTGTATCTTCCTCTAAAACTCGCTTAATCCATCCAAATCACTTTCAAAACTGAAAGTCCATTTTCTTGCTTTTTAAAGTCTGAGTTACATACACATCAGCATTTTTACAGAGTATAAGCTACTTTCCCAGTTACAAGTTACTGAAAAATACAGATAAAGTTATGCAAGGTTTAGTTTGCTTTTGCATTTTATTGTTTTTGGTGGGAATATAACTCCCTAGTGTTTATAAAATAGCAATGTCAACAATGTATCATGTATAAATATATGCTAAAATAATAAGATAAACTGAACATCTATGTATCAATCACTCCGCTATGAAATAAAACTTTATCTTCAGAGCCATCTGTGTATTCCTCTCTTCCCTACCTACACGAGGGATATTTTGCATTTATTTTCTTGCTAGACATATTTTGTTCATCAATTACTACTTAGGTTTTAGCAGCAGAATTTATAATCTGAACATATGATGCAGATATATATCCTTTTAAATTTGCTGCTATAATATTATAATTTATTTTGAATATACTAGGCACAGAATGATATGAATTACCTGATGCTTGAGATGTGGTAATTGAAAACACATGCTGATTTTCACGTTGGGGCATTTGTTAGCTTAATCTGTATAGGAAGCAATAACATATCTGTGTATGTTCATTATAACTATTAAGTTTCCATGCCCTAACCTTTTTTTATTTTGGTGTGGGAGAATATAACAAAGAGAGATAAACTTAATTTTCTGAATTCAGACAGCTCAGAGGTAAATCACGACTATAGAAGTCACTGTTGTATCGGGGGAAGGTTATTTCCCATGTAATATCTGTGCTGTACTTTCTCCTTCTCAAATTGGGAGAAATAATTAGATTTATGCAGCTGTTGTAAGAAGTAACTGAGATGGACAAAGGAAAACATGTAGCAGAGTGACCTGAACTCTTACTATGAGTTCAAGCAATGGTAACTGTCCCTCTTTTTTATGACTGACATTATGTCTTCTTTGAAACATCAGTGGGAAAAAAATGGTGAAATGGCATCTAACCAAAATGTGATTACTGTCCTCCTGTTTTCCTCAAATCTACTCTGTGAGATATACTACTAGTACATTTCAGTTTTCTATGAGATTGAATTCTACGAATGCGTGAGCCTGCTAAAAGAGAAACCTGATTTTCTAGCAGAGCCGTTCTCAAAGTTGATCCTTTCAGAGGGTCTGCAAAGTCAAAACTATGTTCATAATAATGCTAAGATGTCATTTGCATTTCTCTCTCTCATTCTCACAAATTAGATGCTTCCAAATGTGGAGTGTAGTTCTCAACAGGCTACTTGACATATGATGTTATGAGTGATATCACAACAGTTCAATGCAGGAGCAAATATAGGAATCCAGCATCTTTTATTCAGCCAGATATTTTAAAAATTTGCAAAATGTACAACAGTGAGTCTCCTCATTTAATATAACTTTACAAATAATGTGGTATTTATGCCTACATGTAATGGGTTATTTAAAACAAATAAATACATATTTTAATTTTCTCTGTTTTAATTTCGTATATGGTAAATACAAGTGGATAGAAATAACCCACACAAACAAAATCTCTTGGAGTTGTCAATAATTTTGAGTCCCCAAAAGTCTGACAACCATGTAGGTCTCAATTACCATTCTCTCCTCACTGATGCTTTCTATTGCAGTTTATTACAAAAGCTCCTGACTTCAGTAAAAGCTTTATCACTCTAGTCACGGTCAAGATTAGGACTATGTGCTGTTTTGTCTTTTTTCATCCCCTGTGAAGACAGACACAGGTACTTTGTCTTTTCCAGGTCGACTGTTAATCTAACAAAGTATAGTAGCACAAAAAAGTGACCCATAATTTGTTTTTTCTTTGTGAGCTCTTCTTCTCCTTTGTTTTTCTTTCTATACAGAGAGGACATGGCAAGAATTACTTGCAGTCTCATGAGAGAGAAGTATTTCCCAGAGGGTTTTTCAACCAATACTGCACCTTTAAATACATGAGATGGACTGAGAAAAAAATGTACGTAATTCACCTTCCTGTCTCAATCCTTTGAGGATTTCTACTCAAGAACAATAGTGTATCATGATAATATAGTTACATTATGTATTATAAATTAAATATATATTCCATCGTTTATATCAAGAATAACATTTGGTTAATGTGTGATTATTGGATGAATATTTAAGTCAATAACAAAAATATTTTGTCCTGATGTCTGCCTTCCTCTAACTTAAACCGCCATTACTTTAGCATTTAAATTATGATCAATGGCAAATTATAATCCTACAAAACACTGATTTGGTAATCAATCTAAGATAATTCAATGTTTGGTGTTAAAGACCTTTATTAGTTGATATTATATCATTCTTTTCCCTTTCAAGTGATCCTAAACTTACTCATATTTTTAATATAGAAGAAATATTTTTTTTTTTTAGCTAAAGAAAAATATAGGCAAAAATAGATGGTCTATATTGCATCTCTCACCTTGAATAACTCAGCAGGGAGGGATTTTTGTTTCATGAATGTTCCCATTTTTGTACCTCTGTCTTTGGAGTTAAAATCCTTTTCACACACATAGCAATACCAAACCATCACACCTCCATGAGATTTCTATGTTATGTTCAACTAAAATTAGACGGACTTCCTCTGTCATTCCTCTAGCAGATATTCTGGGAGTGATTGTGTTAAGCTCTTTATTAGCCACTATTAATCCAGGAGAGTGGGTACTATATGAACATTATATATTGGTCAGAGTGATATTATCTAAAACCAGTCCTTTTAAGTCAGAATTCAATTTCCTGAACTTCCAAAGATATGCTGAAAAACTTGGATGCAAATTTACGTGATTCATTTCACATTTAATGATTAACATAGCAAAGGTTATAACATAATAGAGTATTTGTTTGCTATGTAGTTTATATTAGGTGAAATCATATGTATAATTATATATGTACACATGTATATGTGTGTATACATATATGCATACGTGTGTGTATACACATATATCTGAAAATGGTTATCTCTTGTCAGATTCATTTTTGATTTGAAAACAGGCTTATGAGATAATTTGAAGCGCTAAATGTTGACATTTGTTTTCATCAGAGAAGGCAGGGAACTTGCAAATGAAAATATTGACAGCTTTCATCACTTCGGCGATGGCATCGCAGCCAGCCATTAGAAGGCGTGGTCTCTACCTCACCCAATTATATGACTCACTAAGTGTCATGAATTTAGAAGCCTTACCCTCTGAAAACTCTTCTTCATTTTAACTATTTCACCAATATTATTGTGAGACAGTAATCTGGTCCTGAGAACCTCAGCAATTTTTTTTCTCTAAAGATAATCATACAGGAGGCTCAAGTAGCTCATTAAGCAGGCACGCATGCTCCTCTATCTCCAATGCTCCCCTGCAGCATATAACGGTCTGGACAACAAAATGTGAAAAATCTCAGGCTAAAGGAGTTAAGAGCTGACCTGCTTCCTATTATTCCTTTTCCCCCACTTTGGTGATATTATAGTTCACAAAGCTAATCAGATGATGTAACATGTAAACTTTTTTGCAAGATTTCACTGTAATGTCTACTTGTACCTGGTGTTGGTTGGTGTTAATTAGCCCAACTAATATAGAAATTTATTTGAACCATTTCTATACCATATTTATGTGTGAATAGATTCATAAATATTTATAAAGAATAGAAGAGACAATTTTTATAAATATGGAAAATATCAATATACATATTTTTGCTTTCAAATCATTAGATGTCACATCAAGCCAGTATTTCCCAAAGTAGCTTCAGTTAAATATTGATTCTATAGATATTCATCAAAATAATTTCATGTTATAATAAATTTAGAAAATTCTGTGTCATACAATGAAACACCCGACATCTCTCCTGAAAGTAGTATATTTAGAAGTTCAGCTTAATCCTGCAGTGAATAAAATGTTTTAAGTTCCTTTAATTCATTAGACCTTATAACATATACCCAAACTGTTGTCTACTAAATAAATACTAGGAAATACTTTATTAGATTATATTTGATAACATCATAAAAAAATTGTAGAAGAGACCCAATCCTACTGAATCTTTTAATGTGTATTTTGAAATCATATAGGTAGTAAAATTAGTTGACAATAAGAATGATTTAGCCTTTAATTTACTAGATTGAAAACATCTTTAGAGTAGATACTAGTTCTTATCTTTATATTTCCAGTGCTTTCAAAGTGTTCTACATACAGTAGACTCTTTAAAGTATTTGTCAGTAAATGAGTGAGATACTTCTCTTTGAAAACACTGTATTTTTACACTCCTGCTAACTTGAATCACGGCTAGAAAAGAACTGAAAGGTGAACTCAGAAACAGAGGACACTATTTCATGCTTAAATATCCATGTGATTAATAAGATAATATACACGAAATTCAGTAAAGTTGATTTAGCTCACAAAGTCCTGGATAAGACAGATTCTGATGTATACATTTAAAAATAATTTTTCAGTTAAACAAAATTTTATAGATCTTACACTTGCATGTAAGTCATATGACATTATGAGAGGTATTATCATTTTAAACTCTCTTTCCATTACTATTCATCTAAAAATGCTTGAAGTTCTTAAATGGGTTCTCCCTGAGATAGATTTCTCTTGGCCTTGGTAAGAACACAAGCATACAAATAGAAAGCACTGCTAGAATGGAAATAAAAATGGACCACAGAAAAATGTTGTTCATATTAGTTATTATCCTATCTTTTAAAAACAGAGGTAGAAAATGGCTTTGGAAACTTTATTATTTTAATTATTTTTTATGAAATAATTGTACACACAGTTGGGGTTCAGTGATTCCTCAAGCTGGTCTATTATGTCTGGCCACCATTATTATTACATGCAATCGTTTCTAATTGTAATGCCTTGCCGATAACTGTGGCATTATAAAAAGTAATTTACAGATTCCTATGAATCTAAGTATATTATTATCTCAAATGTATTATTTTAAATATTTTTATTTCAAAAAACAAAATGCTCTGATGATAACTCTACATGAAATAAAATATTTAAAAACTTTCCCCCAAAACATTTCTTGTATAAGTTTTAAAATTACCTGCAAAATGTACTAAATAGCTATGATTTCTCAAGCACATATTCTGTGTCAAACAAAGTCATGAAGAGTAAGCACATCACTGATTGATGGAGAATAATTATTGAGAACATACATCTTCAAAGACTAACAGAAGAAAAATTTAAATAAATAAAAATGATTTCATATAATGAATCTCAGTGTGATTTTAATTAATCTGCAGGTCTCCTATACTTTTAAGGGTAGTCTGAAGAATATTATATTATTATTACATATCAATGAGTATTATAAACTAATAATGTTAATGACTGTTATCAAGGTCAAATTATAAGGAAGAGTTGTTTCACATATTTTAAGGAGATACACATATCACAGATTTGCAAGGTGAGTCCCAAACTGTATTTCAAGCATTGTTTTAGAAAAGTCTGGCTCAGAGAGGTAAAATGACTCATTCAAATTTTCCCAGCAATTAGCCAGCAAAGCTAGACCTGTGGTACCCAGAGAAATATTTGTTTAATCTCAAGAAGGAAGAGAGTATAAAGAAATGTCTAACCCATATGTTAATCATGTCATATCTGTTTCAGTAATGATCGCATTTGTACGTTCAAATGTGAAATATCCGAAAGGAATAAAATGAGAAGGTACAGTTACACTAGAACCTCTTAAGTAAACTGGAGTTTAAAGGAGCCTTTACAAAAGATTTGAGGAGCAAGAAATACCAAGGACAAAAAAGAAAAAATAAAGTGTTATGCTCATCTTTTACTAATTTTAATGGATCTAAATATTCTAAGATACTTGGACAGTATCTAGCACATTATAAGGGCTCAATAAATGTGTTCTGGTTACTGATATTGTTATTATTCTGCTTCAATAATTTTAGGAAGCTATAACTGGGGAAGAGAAAGTTTTTCTAGGATGGATCCTGAAGGCAGTTATTTTGGCCATTGCGTACCAGGAGTGTAATGACTTATCGATAATTTTCTCTTAAGAATTTAACTACAGCAAACACATTCCTCTTGGTCTTTGTGACTAATTAAGAAAAACAAAGACAATAATAAATGACTGTGGATGGCATTTATTGAGTGCAGACTATATTTAAGGAGTTGATAAAACAACCCTATCGAGAATTAACAACTACCCTTATTTTTGAGATGAGGAATTTGTGACATAGAAAAGCCCTAGGTTACATAATGGTGCAGACTGGATTTGAATCCATGTCCTTCAAGTTTATAAACTATTTTCTAAAATAATTTATTATAGTCCCTTCATAAGGCAATAGTTTTTATAATTCTTCTTTTTCTAATCTAAATCACGGTTTATTACATAAATTATGTTTAAGCTTGCTTTCATTTATTTGACTAATTTTAATTTTATACTCTTAAAAGCATTTCCATATATTGTAATATAACTTCCTGATTATATACCAAAAATAAATCAAGCTGATGAGGAGTTATAACTATGTTTAATGGTAGCAGTGTACAGAAGAATACTGATTTATGATCAAATAAAAATACTGAGTCAAAATAAAAATGAATAAGGCAATTACTAGAACTGATAGTCAATACATCTAAAAGTTAAGCAAAATAATCACAATAATATAAAAAATAATGGAATTTACTACCTTCTTCTCTCCATAATATGTTAGCTACTGCAGCATGTTTAAAAGAAAAAGGAGAAAAAGAAAAATGAGTAAAGAGTGATTCAATTACATAGTAATATAAATAACTATTAAAGAGGTCACAATCTCTAAGGCAGAACATGCACATAAAAATAGTGAGGATGAACTCAACAATCTATATTAATAAAACAGTAAAATGCTGGGAGTATAATAATGTTCTATTCATGTCTTGAAATAGCCAATTCTTCTTCGGAATAAAGATTTTTGTTGATAGACAAAAAAAATTTTATGTATCACTGAAAATAATGGTATATTTAAGTTAATTTTAATAAAATATATCTTTAGAACACACATTAGTAAAGACTATTTATTTGACAGCTTAGTTAAAAGTTACTAATTGAAACAGTTATAATTTTAGAATTCTCATTAATTATAAGTAATGCTTCAACATAATATGTAATATTCCTGAGCAAGATGAGTTCTTGTAAATACAGGATTTTGAACACAGAAATAGCCTATTTTTAAGTAGTATATGCTTTCACTTTTTAAGCCAGCATAATAAAATATATCTAACTATATCTTGTTTATTTCAATGCACAATAATGCTTCATATTAAATTATTCCTGGACAACAGGTTATTAAATACTGTATAGGGACTAAATCAACATAGAGTTAAAATATTAAGACAGAAATAAAGAAAAATACCAATTAAAAATATTCTCAACAAAATGCCTGATTCCTTTACTAATCCAAATTTATCTAATTCTATATAATTTCTCTTTTTTTGAAGTATAGTTGATTTACAATTCTATTAGCTTCAGGTGTACTTATATACTTTCAAAGCAGAATAATACTGGCAAAAAGAAAATGTAACTAAAGGAACAGCTCATCCACATCTAATTACTTCCTGCATATGTTAACCATATTAAACATAATCACTTTTTAAAAACTAAACCCTGATCGTCAGTGTAGCAGAGCCAAGACTGGAATCTAGCACTCCTAGCTGGAGGGTGGAGGTCCAAGTCATGCAGTTTTCAGCACCTACCATAGTATAAAAAATCCTTTTTTGTAGAGTAAGCATTTTTTTGAGATTCTTGGCATTTTTAATTCTTTAGCAATACTTATTCAAATGTGCATTCATGGTACTTGCATCCCTTGAGCACATTTTGTGCTGCTGCTCTTGTTGCCTATGGTGTGCTTGCAATGAATATGTAAAAGGACAGATCCTAGTCACAAGGAGAGAACATGGACCTGAGAAAGGAGAGAACCATGCTAAAAATGATTATAAGCATATGTAATAAGTGCAATTAGAGAAACAAATATCAGGTTCGGTGGCAAGCGACAGGACGGGATAGTCACCTTCAAGGGGCAGAAGCTGGGCAGTGGAGGGACCACTTCATTGGGCTGCTGATGCGCAAGCAAGATGATGCCACCCAAGCTTACGAGGGGATGCCGGGCGCAGGAGGCATGAGATGTTCAAGGTATATCAATGGGACACGTTACAACGTGTTCAGTGAAATTTAAGTAATTGGCTATATTTGGAGGGCAAAACTGATAGAAGATACAGCTGGAGAATTTGACCCTGACAAGGTCAAGAAAGTCTTTTATATTACATGGTACACAGGAGATTAAATTTTCTTCTATAGGCTCATGAAAGATGGAGCCATGATTAGACTAATTTTATTTTTCCGGCTTATAAACAAAGGTAAGTAGACCTATGTTTACTCATATCTCCACCGATGGAATACGGTGTGCCAATTGTGTGCCAGGCATTGTATTCAGCGCTACCATACACAGAATAAAACAGACCCAGGCTCTGTGCTAATCGAGTTTATACACTAGTTGAGGGGGGAAAAAAAAAAAACTGGATTCAAATCATGTAATTTCAAAATTACAAATTTAATATGTTATGAAAGAAAGGAACACAGTAATGTGAATGCTTTTAATGAGTGGATTAGGCATGATCAGTGAAACTGGGGGAAACGTCTTTAATGGTGATGGTGAAGGTGAAGTCTGAAACATGAAGAAGAGGAACCCAGGCAGGGTTGTAGGAATCGGACTCCCAGACATAGGAAAAGCATGTACAAACCCTAGCGGGTATGTCAAAGCACTGCTATTTTATTATTATTCTTATTATTTCGTCCTGCCACTTGTGGGATCTTAGTTCCCTGACCAGGGATTGAACCCGGCCCCTCAGCATTGAGAGCACAGAGTCCTAACCACCGGGCCGCCAGGGAATTTGCAAACACTGCTATTTTAAAGGACTAATGACAGATATTTTTAAGAGATGCAATCATTTATGAGAAAGTACCAAAAATACATGGTTTGTAATATTAATACCAGATAAAGCAAAATTCAAAGCACTATATAATGAATTTAAAATTATATAAACTAAAAACATAGTATTAAAATATGAAGCAAAATTATTAGGACTAGATACAAAATTTATAAACCAACCATCATATTCTGCTTCTTTCACTCATCACCTTCGGTATTTGAAAAATGAAGGGAAAACCCACAAAGTTCAATAATACAGTTATGATGACTAAATTAGTGTTTTCATAATGAATGTTCTGTAACAAAAACAGGAAGTGTTTTCAAGTTTTCTTGAAAGATAATCAAGAGTAGTCACAAAGTAACTGGAAAATAGAAAGTCTTTCTGTATTCTGTAAGTATATTCCAATAATCATAAATTGTTAAGACATTTTCTGACAATAAAGCAAATATGAAAATGTATTACAAGTATTTAAACCCACTAAATCCTTCAACAAATTAAATATTTAAAAAATAAAATAATAATTCATATAAAACAACAAAAATGCAAAAATAAAATTCAATATGTGGACCCAAAGACTTTTGGCCAAAAGATAATGCATAGGCTTAATTAATTCATCGCTGAACAAAATATATGAGGGGGAGAGAGAGAGAGAGAGAGAGAGAGAGGAAAAAAGTAGAAAGAGGAGGAGATGGGGAGTCAGGAAAGAGGGAAGAAAGAAGAAATGTTTGTAGCTATGATAATTTTAAATTAATGTAGAATCTTTTGGTAATAAATTTGATAATCTATATCATAAAAATTCCAAGGAACTATAAATATCCAAACTGAATGTAAAGAAGAAATTTGAATAAAAATAACCATGGTGCTAATTAAACCACTTTCAAAAACAGTTTCCTCCCAAGATGCTCTTAGAGTCTAAGGCTTATATAAAAAGTATTTACTTTCAAGAATTATACAATTCCAGTTGTATTCAGTGTTGTTAGAATATAGATCAAGATGGAAACGTTCCCATTCAGTTTGTAAAGTCAGCAAAAGGGATGCCAATAAGTGATAATAATAGCAAAGCAAAGAGAATTACAGGATACTTTCACTAATGCCAAAAATGACAAATAAAATGCAAGTGAAATTCACCAGGATATTAAAAGTTTGATCATAGACAGGAATCCTCTTGGAATGAAAAAAGGATTTGGTAGAAATTTAGTTAAGAAATCAATTCATCTGATATAATATATTAGAATATCAATTGAGAATGACAAATATAATTTAAATTTAAAAACATAATCTGATGAAATGTATCACATATTACTAAGTGTAATATACTCTTAGTAACCTGGCAAACTAAGAGTAGAGGCATATTTTATATTAATATAAATGTGTTTGTTAAATGTTAAAAATTAACTAGAAATTTATTTTGACAAACCACTTTATTAAGCCCAGAAACAAATATAAATTATATAAGCACTGTAAACTTGTAAATAAAATAATCAAAATTTGAAGCTAAAAAGAGTCACAAAGGTTAAATTAAAATGACACATAAAAATCACAAGAGAATTCAGTTAGGCGACAAGACATAAGATAAATACCCCAAATTCTATATTCTTATGTAAGAATTAGAAGATACAATAGAAGATTTCATTTACAATAGCCTCAAAGTATATCAATGATTTACTAAAATATAAAAAATACAGGAAATCAAGTGTAACATTCACTAAAAATACACTAGATGGGACACTATATCCCTAGATCAAGAGAATAAATCTTATAAAGATAAAATTTATTCTGAAAATACTTAATTTAAAAATGTCATGCATTGTTATTGTCTGTTTAGAATATGTTTTATATATTTATTGTACAAAGTCAGAATGTGCATTACATTAAAAAAATACTTTGAATTCAATTACACAGGTAAAATAACCAAGTCTATTTTCCTTATATGACTTTTCATTATTTTTTTAAATTTTTACATAAATGTGTACATGAAAGGGGGAGCTTCTGACACAATATATAAATATGTGACAGATAAAAATTCATTTATCATAACCTGGCTAGTCTAATCTTAATCACTGTGCACTATTTCATCATATGGATTTCTACTTTTTAAAAATACAATTGTTCATTGTTTGTCAACTTAAACCTAGTACCTAAATCAAAGACTAGTATAAGTGATAGGGACTCAATAAATATTTTTGGTTGATCAGTCATATAGATGTATGCATGTATACGTACGTGTACATGTGTGTGTGCACTGCAATGACCCTCTTTCTAGCTACTTTTTTCCATTAGCATACAGTGCTACAAGACGTCTGGCTATGTTTAAAGCCATTGACACCTGTTGCCAGGTGGATTTCCAAAAGGTTGCTGTCAGCACCATCAGCTGTCCAGGAAAGTATTCATCCCACCACACTCAAGGTGGACTATTAATGTGTATGTGTGTATGAGCATGCATGTGTGTGCGGGCTTACCAAGTGTGAATAAATATTATCTCTTACATATATTAGTTTGCTTTTAAATTATATTGACTCTGCTTGCACATATATAAATAAAACTTTCCTCTATTTATATACTTAATCGCTTATCTATTGGGATGTAACTTTGATAATTTTTACACTTTTAATAGCTGCTTATAGATTAGAATAACTCTATTTTGTCACATTAATTTATTCTTCATAAAATATAAACAGCAACCTATAATAAATGCAGGCTTGATGATGCCACTCATTTGCTTAAAAACATAATGCATGTATCTGTGTTTGTGTGTGTGTGTGTGTGTGTATGTGTAAGCTCAAAATCTTTAGCATAGCACATATGGTCTTCCATGATATGCCTGTGTCATCCTAAAGTCACATTCCAAACATCAAGTTATTTTGAATCTCTTCATTGTTACACATGTATTACATTTCCATGAATAGCCTCACCAAAATTCTTCACCTAACTTGACCATAATTGTCCTTTAAGATCCAACTTAGCTTTTATCTATAGTCAGCCTGTCTAGAACCAGGAGTTGGGTTAAATGACTCTTTTTCTCTACATATGAGATCCTATGAAACATCTGTGGCCTTCCATAATGTACCATACCTACATTATCTGTCCTGAAATCTTTCATTTATAATTAGATAATGAAAACCTCAAAGTTATAGACCTCCAGTATTCAATACTTATCCACAACTTAACTGAAATGTAAATTTCTTTTTGAAGATAACATATATCTTATAATGAAAATGTCGTTCAATGGAACAGATGTGTACACATCCAGAACTTTTATTAATGCTCTTTTCATAAATTGCTTTATTTTGTAAATTAGGGACTTGCAATTATATTCAAATGATGGATGCCATATTAAGTATGCTGTCTCTATGAGAAAACACATGTGGAGGGTGAATATTACATAAGCAAAAGCAATTACATAGTTAACTACAGAGCAGCATCCTATAACACTGAACAGCTATTTTCCTTGGCTACTCATGTGTAAATTGCTTGGCCTTTCAACTAAATAAGTTTTTTGCTCATCCTTGTCTTTGTCTGAAAGTGTAAGGTTGGAACCAGTGCAAAACATTTTTTGATAAGCTACATTTATGTAAGTGTAACATTTTAGCTAGATGTCTTATTGACTGTTTCTCCATTTGAACTTAAAAAATTGACTTAACTTCAGAAGGCAAATGAAAAAGGGCAACGGCAAAAGAAAATATAGATAAAAATTTAATGTATCTGAAAAAATGTGTGGTTTGTGTCATGGTAGTTGAAATTTCTTTGAATGTACATATGGAGAAGGAAATGAGACATTAAAACATACTATTTTGGGGATGGAAACTATATAAGATATGCCAGATACACTGCCTGCCATATGCCAAATTCAAAGCCACTTTTAAGTGAAACTGTCACTCTTTTAGCATTGACTGAAGACGATTCTCCCAGGACTACAGATTCCCAACCTAGTGTCTAGAATTATCTGATTAGGCTATAGTGCCAAGCTTACATTAAAGCATACAACCTGAAACTAGAGACGACTCCATGGTTTTAAATTCTATGAAGTGATGACACAGGATAATAATATTCTTTTGGGGGTGTAATTTGAATCAAGAAATCATGTTAGAAAGCCAAGAGTACAGAGAACTGGAATTGTAAGAATGCATAGCAAAAGGCACCATGACATAGAATTAGGGCTGTGATAATTTGTAATCATGCAGATCAGGATTCAATTAGATGTGAACAGGAGGAAGACCTATGCAACACATGGGAGAAGCAAGTCTCAGCTGTTGTCTATGTAAAGTTGGTTTCTAGGTTCTGAATGCAGATACATCTCTGACTGCTTCACATTGCCTGTTCAACATTCACATCCATTTTTAAATAACCTATACTTAACCAAAGAGAGAGAGCCTACTCCTGGTGACAAAGTGAGTCAGACTGAAACCAAGACAATGTAAGAATTATTCCCATGTCAAGAGGTAGAACTGTCATTATACACAGGTGATGTGATAATATATATATAGAAAAACCTAAAGACTCCACACAAAATACTAGAACTGATAAATGAATTCAACAAGGTAGCAGGATACAAGACTAACATACAGAAATCGGTTTCATTTCTTTACACTAACAATGAAATATCAGAAAGAGAATGTAAACAAACAATCCCTTTTACAATCCCATCAAAATAAAATAAAATAATTAGGAATGAACCTCACCAAGGAGGTGAAAGACTTATATGCTGAGAACTATAAAAACAGATAAAGGGAATTGAAGATGATTTAAAGAAATGGAAAGATATCCAGTGCTCTTAGCGGAAGAATTAATATTGTTAAAATGGCTATATTACCCAAAGCAATCTACAGATTTAATGCAATACCTATTTAAAAAAACCTATGACATATTTCACAGGACTAGAGCAAATACTCCTAAAATGTATATGGAACACTAAAAGACCCAGAATTGCCAAAGCAATCGTGAGCAAAAAGAACAAAACTGGAGGCATAACCCTCCTAGACTTCAGACAATACTACAAAGCTACAGTAATCAAAACAGCATGGTACTGGCACAAAAACATACAGATGAATGGAAGAGAATAAAGAGCCCAGAAGTAAACTTATACACCTATGGACGATTAATCTTCGACAAAGGAGGCAAAAATCTACAATGGAGAAAAGACAGTGTCTTCAGCAAGTGGTGATGGGAAAGGTGGACAGCCAAATGTAAATCACTGAGGTTAGAACACACCTTCACACCATACATGAAAATAAACTCAAAATGGCTTCGAGATAAATATAAGACAAGACATCATAAAACTCCTAACAGAAAATATAGGCAAATCATTCCCCAACATAAATCGTAACAATGTTTTCTTAGGTCCATCCCGCAAAGCAATAGAAATAAAAGCAAAAATAAACAAATGGACCTAATCAAACTTATAAGCTTTGCACAGCAAAGGAAACCACAAAACAAAAAGACAACCTATGGACTGGGAGAAAATATTTGCAAATGATGCAACCATCAAGGGCTTAATGTGCAAACTATACAAACAGCTCCTACAACTCAATAACAAAAAAACAAACAAGCCAATCAAAAAATGGACAGAAGACCTAAATAGATATGTCTTCAAAGAAGACATATAGATGGCCAATAGGCACATTGAAAGATATTCATCAACACTAAGTATTAGAGAAATGCAAATCAAAGCAACAATGAGGTACCACCTCACACCAGTCAGAATAGCTATCTTTTAAAAATCTACAAATAATAAATGCTGGAGAGGGTCTGGAGAAAAAGGAACCCTCTTACACTGTTGGTGGGTTTGTAAATTGTTGAAGCCACTATGGAAAACAGTATGGAGGTTCCTCAAAAAACTAAAAATAGAGTTGCCATATGATACAGCCATCCCACTACTGTGCATATACCCAGACAAAACTATAATTTGAAAAGATACATGCATCCCTATGTTCATAACAGCACTATTTACAATAGCCAAGACATGGAAACAATTATATATATATGTAACTGAGTCACTTTGCTGTACAGAAGACATTCAACACAAGATTGTAAATCAACTATACTTCAATACTTTTTTTAAAAGAATTATTCCCATGTCAAAGAGTTAAGCTATTGCATGAAACAAATGAAAATGGTACCCATCTTTCCTTCCAATGCCAAACCAAGTAAGCATATTGTCTGCAGTGGTTATAACATGATGAGTAAGAAAGTATCTCGAACTCAGCGGCTTAAAACAACAAAAAGCATTTATGTCTTTATGGAGGTTTTTTGGCCAGAGGGGGTGCTCTGGCTTGGGCTTTCTCATGAGGCTTCTGTCATCTGCAGGCTTGACTTGGGCTGGAAGATCCACTTCCATGCAGGTTCACTTGAATGGCTGGGAATTTGGTGCCAGCTGTTGGCAGGAGGTTTCAGTTTACTTCTGGCACTCACCCCAAGGCTGCTTAAGTGTCCCCCTATGCTGGCAGTTGGCTTTCTCCATAATAAGTGATCCAAGAGAGCAAGGCAGAGCCATAATGCCCTTCATGAACTGTCTTCAAAAGCCATACACCTTCCCCTGTACCCTATTTTATTTATGATAGAGAGAGACCTGATCTGTTTCAATGTGGGAAGAGACTACAAGGGTGAGTGAAACAGAAGAGGAGGAACATTAGGACTATGCTGGACACCACTCAGTGTTAGTGTAACAGACTGCTTACTAAGCAAACATCAAGAAAACCTAACTTCCTCTTAGCCAGATTGCCAAGACCTAAGCTTCTCTTCATATAGAAATTCTAAGCCTACTACTGTCAGGAAGCGACTCGATTTTGAGAATTCTTCACACAAATGACTGGCTGTGGTTTTTACATGATAAACAATAAACAGTGACATTATTAAACAACTGTGGGTAATTAGTTGCAGATATGTAAGAGAACAACTTTGCCTTCTAATTCACTTATACACCCTGCTATTTTAGGTAGATGGCAAGCAAAGTTACTTCCTCATTTGCTTTGACTTCCTCATCTAGAAAATACACCACATGGTGAATTAGAGAATTTGAAAAATAAAATGATTATCACACATTTTAAGTAGTATATGGCACATAATGTTTTATATATATAAAGTACTTAGTTCTCCTAAGTAGAACTCAAGATCATCATACCTATAGAAATTAAATTAATAGAGAGGTAGCAAAAAAAAAAAAGGTTGCATAAAAGTATATTCTAACCTATTATTAGGGCTACCAGAGGATTCTCTTTATTATCATTTGAGAGAACAAAATTATTAGAAAAATAGAAGACTACTTGGATGTTAATTAGCATATGTGCAAAGAAATAATTAAAGATGGTAGACTTTAAAGCTGTAGCAATGAATATCAGTTTTTATAAAAGGGTATTATTTCTAGCAATTTTTATCCCTCTCGTATTCTGAACTCCCCACTATTTAATATGTATTCAAATATACATATTTAATATATTTATATTACATACAATGTTAACATATGGATCTAATTATATTTAAACATGGTATAAAATAAAAGATATACATTCTCTGAAGGAAACTGGCTACATTAAAAAGTTATTTATCATTCAGGTAAGTGAAGATTTTTAGATAAATATTTTGAGAGGGAAATTACACATTATAATCCACAAATGCATTAAATATCATGATATTTAAGGCATTCTGGTTAAATATATAGTTTATAATTCAGTTACATTTGCTTATCTCTAAAGACATTACAAAACAGATATAAAACAGGGCAATGAAAGTCAGCAGACACCTTAACAACATAATCACTGAAGTAGGCCATAACCTTAGCATTGGAAATTTCGTCACAAGATTAGTCGTCACAAGATTTTAAAATATACTGGACTTTACGTTGCCTGAGAAAGTGTTCATGTAGAAGATGACATAATGTCTCATAAAACAAGCTGATTATAAGTTAACAGAGGTTAACTTCTTCTTGGAACAGATTTCTAAAGAAATTGCATGACACAGAACAGAAAATCAGGCAGTATGAAGATTTTATGAGCATTCAACGAGCTAAAAATGTTCAGTTGCTTAGAACAGTGCCTGGCATGTGCACACACACACAAACACAGTAGTGTATGTATACACACAACACATATGTTTATATACATAAGTGCACATGTACTTTTTTGAAAATGAATATGTATTTTTGCTAAACATACATATAAACATAACTTCAAAGATAAGAACTTTATATTATGACTCAAAAACGAAGCAACTTGCAGCAGTAATATGGCTTATATATCTTGTCTTGTCTTGCAGAGAAACAGTATAACATTTGAGTGTACACAGCGTGGAGGAACAGATATTTACATGCCCCTTCAGACATTCTTTCTCAAATATGAAAAGGCTTATTAGCAGGCCAATGGCAAGTTCCATAGTAAATTCAATTTGCTTTTTAAAATTGGTTCAAGTGTTTACATTGTGTTGATTAAAGTGAATTCCATATTGCTTCTGATTTGCTTTTACACAATAGCTCCAGGCTCGGCACTGTTAAACAATAATGTGAAACCTGACATTCTCAATCTGTTAAATCCCCATCCTATAGCAATAAGGTCACGTATTGTTGGATTAAAAGGATGGCTAACCCTAGAACTGAAATTTTCTTCTCCAAAGTACCTTAAATATGTCTTTGTTCTCATACAATTTTATGATAGAGAACCCAGATATGTGTTATATAGTAAGAATTTTGAGGGAAAAATGTTAATTGGAGAATTACAAACTAATAATGACATTCATAAAGGAATTTCAGCTTAGTCATGGAAGAACTTGTGATCTTAAATTACAAAATATCCTGATGGTCCCAAGATGCGTTAGCTGTACACAGCACATCCAACTTGTTCATTGAGCCATTTGTTGAATAGGATTAGGCCAATTCAACGTTAGCCTGATGTCTCTCTTACTATTTTTTCTGGGATAATTTTTCTTCTATCTGACATAATTCTGAAAGTAGTATTTACTCAAAAGACGTTAGTCTCTTTGTTTTGCTCACATTAGTGGAGAGCAAATGGCAGGTCCTGCTTAAAATGACATCATAAGCTGTTAGGTTCTCAACTTTTCAGGGCATTGTCACTTACTACTCTGTTTTCCTAAAATTCTTGATGTATCCTAGTTATTAGGATTTTTTAAAATATTTTTTTGATGTGGACCATTTTTTAAAGTCTTTATTGCATTTGTTACAATACCGCTTCTGTTTTATGTTTGGTTTTTTGGCTGTGAGGCCTGTGGGATCTTAGCTCCCCAACCAGGGATCAAACCCTCACCACCTGCACTGGAAGATGAAGTCTTAACCACTGGACCACCAGGGAGGTCCCTAGTTATTATAATTTACCTACATGTTTTAAAAACATATTATTTAGATGAAGTCAGACTCATGGTGTTTTAATTTGCAAATGATATGACCAATTAGGGATTAATATACAACATATAAAAATAGTTCATACAACTCAACATCAAAACAAACAAACAAAAAACAAAAAGCAACCACATTAAAAAATGGGCAGAAGAATTGAATAGATAATTTTCCAAAGAAGACATGCAGGTGGCCAACAGGCACATGAAAAGATGCTCAACATCTCTAGTCATTAGGGAAATGCAAATCAAAACCACAATGAGATATTAACTCACACTTGTCAGAAAGGCTATCATGAAAAGGAACAAAAATAACAAATGTTGGCGAGGGTGTGGAGAAAAGGGAACCCTTGTGCACTGTTGGTGGGAATGTAAATTGGTGCAGCCACTCTGGAAAACTGTACAGAGATTTCTCAAAACACTAAAAATAGAACTACAAAACAACCCAGCAATTCCACTCCCAGGTATATATCCAAAAAAAACCAAAAAGGAATTCGAAAAGATACATGCACCCCAATGTGCACAGCACCATTATTTACAGTTGCCAAGATATGGAAGCAACCTAAGTGTCCATCAACAGCTGACTGGATGTGGTGTACATATATAATGGAATAGTACTCAGCCATAAAGAGAATGAAATTTTGCCATTTTAAGCAACACTGATGGACTTGGAAGGTATTATGCTAAGTGAAATAAGTGAGACAGACAAATACTGCATGATGTCACTTATATGTGGGATCTAAAAAATACAACAAACTAGTGAATATAACCAAAAAGAAGCAGACTCACAGATACAGAGAACAAACTAGTGGTTACCAGTGGGGAGAGGCAACATAGGGGTGGGGAAGTGAGAGGCACAAACCATTGGGTGTAGGATAGGCTCAAGGGTGTACTATACGTCATAGGGGATATAATCAATATTTTGTAATAACTGTAAATGGAAAGTAACCTTAAAATTTTTTAATTTTTTAAATTTGAAAGTAAAAAAAAAAAAGACAATAGTGTATTTAAAAAGGGATGACAATATAGTGAAACCAGAAAAATGTCTGAAGTCATCCACAGTTTTTTGTTTGTTCATTTTTGTTTTTTCTTTGCTTCTTACGTTGTCCCATTAAAACTCCTTGTCATAATGCTACCTGATTTTATTTATTTATTTATTTATTTTGCGGTACGCGGGCCTTTCACTGTTGTGGCCTCTCCTGTTGCGGAGCACAGGCTCCGCGGCCATGGCTCACGGGACCAGTGGCTCCGCGGCATGGGGGATCTTCCCAGACCGGGGCACGAACCTGCGTCCCCTGCATCGGCAGGCGGACTCTCATCCACTGCACCACCAGGGAAGCCCTGCTACCTAATTTTAAATCTCTAATCTTTCAGGAGCCTTCTCTGTGAGACACTGTCATCCCTGGTTTTAAATGCCTGAAGATGAGATTGAGAAACAAAATTCTTCCTCATCACGTTAGAAGGGAAAATTAAAACATAAAGAAGTGACGTCAGTGTCTAAAACCAGGTAAAGAAACCACCACTACACATTAAGATTAGAAATCTGGAGTTACTGCCCATATTACTTTAACATGTATTGTCTTCTTAATTTGAAACCTTATTGCTACTCCTGGGAGCTGCTACTTCAAACTGTTACACTGGAGAAACAATGGTGGAAAATCATAAAAGGAATAAACTATCTTTTTAATTGGGGTATAGTTGCTTTACAACCTGTAACTAACACAATACTGTAAATCAACTACGCTTCAATTACAAAAAAATTTAAAAAAGGAATAAACTATTCTGTTCTCCTCTAATTCTTTCCTCTCTCCCCTCCTTTCCCATCCCCACTCCAACACAAAACAGATTCTGTATTAGTAAGAGAGAACAATGCCAGCTGCCCTTCTTCCTTCCATTGTCGGAACTGAAAAAAGATCAGAACAAACAACAGTGAAACTCCAGCAGCTGTAGTGACTGCAACAGAGTAAAAGAGAATGGGGTCAAAGATGCTCAGAGAGAAGTGACAGGAAGAGAAATAAACTAGGCCAAGTAGCAGTAGTGTAGCCAGCTGTGCTGTGGGAAGAGTGAACGCTGGCACTGAAACATGAGAGCATTTTCAGTTGAAGCCGTCTGATACCGCAGGGACTCCACACGTGTAACCTTTAATTATTGCTCACTCTTGAAAATAAGATGCAGTCAGGCATGACTTCCAGAATGTGATATAAAAACGGTTTCCCTATATATATGTATTAGCATACGGTATTTGTTTTTCTCTTTCTGACTTACTTCACTCTGTATGACAGACTCTGGGTCCATCCACCTCACTACAAATAACAGACACAGGAAGGGGGAAGGGTAAGCTGGGACGAAGTGAGAGAGTGGCATGGACATATATACACTACCAAACGTAAAACAGATAGCTAGTGGGAAGCAGCCGCATAGCACAGGGAGATCAGCTCAGTGCTTTGTGACCACCTAGAGGGGTGGGATAAGGAGGGTGGGAGGGAGACCCAAGAGGGAGGAGATATGGGAACATATGTATATGTATAGCTGACTCACTTTGTTATAAAGCAGCAACTAGCACACCATTGTAAAGCAATTATACTCCAATGAAGATGTTAAAAAAAAAAAAAAAAGGTTTCCCTCCTATATATGTATATGTATTTTTTACTAACATTCCGTATGAAACTTACCTTTCCCACACTCTACAAGAAAGAACATCAAAGGAAAATGATCAGATTTGAATAAAACTCTGAAATGTTTGTTCCAAGGGCATTTTTTCCAACTTGAGCATACAATTTTTCATGTGACTAGGAGATTCAAGAAGGGAGTTTAGCTTCACAGGAGTAACAGACTATGTAAGATACAAGAGTAAACGAATCGCCAGTTGCGACACATGCTCATAAAGGCATAAGCAATTCCTCAGTAAATCTGAGCCTCAAAACGGTTTGCTGTTAAAAACAAATATCAGATATTTCATCTGTAACACTTTCTTGAATAGTCCTATTCCTAGCATTTTTCACTTTTACCCATTTTTACCATTTACATAATTTTTATCCATTGTTCAACATATTTAAGAAAAATTTAAAGCTAAAATTATTGAAGCAGAATAACAGTATCTGAGTAATACTGAGCCCTTATTATGTGCTAGACATGGTGCCAAGTATCTTAGAATACTGGAGCCATTAAAATTTTATTTCTACCAATATCTCTAATTGAGTTAATTTCTCTAATAATTTAAACAAAGCAATTAGCTGTACAGTGGAAACTAACACAACATTGTAAAGCAACTACACTCCAATAAAAATTAATTTAAAAAAAGCAAAATAAAGCAAGCATGTGCTAAAAGTGAGTCTAATCAAATAGTTTGGAGTAGAATAATAATGTTCTAAAAACAAATTAATGAGCAGAGTATCCACTTATTTATGTATCAAACAAAATGTTTTCAGATGAGTTTCTGTAGCCAGAATTGTGTCCTGGCCAACATTGTACCCATTGGTATGAAGTAAACATTGCTCAGGGGCCACAAAAGCATAAAGTCGGCAGTAGATTATCTCTTATCTCTTATTAAAATAGAATCTTTTCAGTGTTAACTTTGCTCTAATTTAATGGATACAAATTAATAGGCACAAGCAGCCTAAGGCATAATTTTAGTCCTTGACTATTTTAATATGATTATTTATTAAAAATAATATTTTATGAACGTTTTCTTCTTAGACGCTCAAACAGGCTGATAAATCAAGTAACACTATCTTTTGGGAAATGCCATTATGCAAAATAATTTTCAAAAGATGAGTAGAGGAAGACAGTCCAACTCATACTGAATGCTCACATGGGTTGTATCCAGCAGCACAAAACGTATTCTGTCTTGAGATTAAAATAGTCAACATAAAAGACTGTTGGTCTTACATACCATGTTGGCAATTTGAATTTGGTTAATCCTGCTCAGGTAAAAAAAAAAAATTACTCAAATGTCTACTATATATTAAAAATGAGATACGCAACAAAAAGTGCTTACTGTGATATTTATCTAAACACTAGATAATGACTATGTAGAAAAGAATTTTTACCTTTGCAGAAATATAGCATGTAAATGACTCTTCACTTGACTTTTTCTATTCACAAAGTTCAACACCTCCCTTAATCTGGTTCTACCCAATAATTTATTCTCACCATGTATTGCAAATTCCCAGCAAATCTTTTTATGAGTATATTACATAAAGTTAATAAAACACACCATGTGGGTTCATGACTCTTCCCTGAGTTGATATACTTTTAAGTCTCCAGCTGTAGAGGTATCACTACAGCCACCAAATATTAGCTCAAATGTCATTACCTCAATAAAGATTATGCAATGCAACTCAGTTGGAATTTGATGATTCTGAGGTTGCAATCCTATCCCACTTGGCTTGTATGTCTGTTACAATTATGTTATTCTACCATGTATTACAGCTGTCCTTTACTTCTAACTGCACTAAACTATAGTCTTTCTGAAAGTACAGAGTTGTCTTATTCAGTGCTAGCCATATGCTAGCAGCATGTTTGTTTGCGTTTTTGTTCTTTCCTCAGTGAATATTTCATAGGTGAAAACACAAATGAACAAACCTTCGCCTTACAATGAAAACTCTTAACTTTATAAATTTTATAAATATCCCTTTTCTAATAGACATTGAAAACAAATAAGTTTGGATTAATCTTGAAATAGTATTCGCACACTTGGGAATGTAACAACTTCACACACATTTAAATTACATAAATCAAATTACAGCCATTGTAAAAAGTATTTAAATTAAGTTAGTTCGGTTACCATGGAAATACGGAAGTAATTAAAAGACAAATAAAAATGAAACTAAATTATAGCAAAATATTAAGTACGTGGCAGGTTCTTCTTAAATAACTTCTGAATGCATGGCAATTCAATATTTCTCTAATATGTGTGATTGCTGGGTTCCAAGGCATATGCAAATCCGAACAGAAAATGTTAAAGTGCTTTCCAAAGGGAGGTGAAACTGACACTACCTCTAGCAGTGGACACTGAGTCCTATTTTTCCAAATCACATCAAGTCTTGGTGGTTTGCAGCTTTTTACTTTTTGGTGTCTGGGAGACGTAAAAACGGCACTTCTCTGTGATTATAAAGTGCGTTTCCTTGAAAACTAATGAGGATTAACACCTTTTCATAATATATATTGGCACTTCATCTTTCCTTCTGTCTGAAAAGTCTTTTTAAAACTACTGCCTAGTTTTCTTTGGTTTGTTTCATCTATAACTATCTATCTATCTATTGATTAATCTATGATACTAAGTTCTTATTAGTTTTTTAGGTAGGCAATATCTTGAGGGAAAATTCTTATGATTAGAACTTCTTAATTTTAATCTAATCATACATTTTTTCTGATGTTTATTCTGCCTTTGAAACATACCCCTAAAATTATATTCTAATATTGATATTAGTATAATCATAATTAAGACAATATTGGATGTGATATATATGTATTATGTATGTATATAGTCTTTACTTGAATATCATTATGATAATTCCATTAGAAAATAACACTCCTTTTTTTCTTTACTGTATGGTATAATCTTAGTCTTCTGAATCCAAACTATATCTAGGAACACATTTTGACTTTCTATAAGCATATGTTTCAGACAAAAACAAATATTATATTCACTAATAATTTATTTTCTCTTCAAATTGTACTATTAGAATGTTTCCAAAAGTTTTATTATTATTTATACCAGAGTTTAGTATTTATAAAGGTATGCATTAGACAGACAGTAGATCAATTTAGGGGAAAGATACTGTATTTAAATTGGCACACAATTTTACTGCATGAGTTAGAAAAGTGACTTTTAAGAAATGTTATATTTAATAACATTTCAAATGTAAAGTAATATTTTGCATGTAACACAAATATGGAAATGAACACAAAGTTGGAAAATAAAGCAAATAAGGAAGATAAACAGTAATCAAACTGTCTGACTCACTCTTTCTGGCATATTCGTACAACGATTAGTTCTTATCAGAACCCAGATATCTGGGCAAACAGAGGATAATAGGCACACAGATGTATAATCTGGGCTCTTTGTACACAGTTGATAAAAATGTATGGCATCAATTAGATTTCACAAAATGTTAAGAAGGCACCTCCCTTCAGCCCCTCACGTGGGAGCCTGGGAATTTGAAGAGCACATTTGTTTTATTAACTCTTCACACATTGACACCATTTTCTGACAGAATTCCTGTATCAGAGAACTCTAAGAAAATCATTGAGTGATAATTTTCACCTCTTGAACCTAAGTACAGGTTTCCCCACTATCCGAAAGTAGAAGGTTCCTGTGAAACCTTTCACAAACCAAAATGCTATAAAGTGAAGAAGCAATTACCTTAGGACACGTCTTGCTAAGGGAGGCACAAAATAAATGGAGGTAAAGCACAGATGCTCACAGACACCGTTCACAGCTATGAGGGATTGATGCTGAGATGCTGAGATGATGCTGAGTGTGGTTCCAGGGAAGGAGCTTGGCTGTGCCAGCCTTCCAGCTCAGATGCTCCCAACCTCTACAGGGCTGCTGCTAAGCGGGCTGGACGTGATTTTAGCTCTTCACCTTTCTTACTAGAAAGGAAGATCCTCTTAGGATTTCTTTTGGTTAGCGAAAGCCGATACTAACGTATTTGTAGGTCTTTCGTAAAAGATAGTGGCATAAATAGAATTTATGAAAATCAGGGGCTACCTGTCACAGCTATTTTGCAAAGGACTCACCAAGTGCAGTACCTCTGGAATTATGGATTATCAAAGTGAATCCTAACGTTTTCTCCTGAACACCACCAACAAAATATTAGTATATAGGTTTTCTAAAAGTTTCATAGAGACCTCATACTCAGCACTGTCACTGTATATAAGCTTATTTAGTCTGCAAGCCTGCAGAAATATAAATAAAATATCATCATTACTTGCCTATTTCTATCATAAAATAAATTAGGCAAATTGACATGGTATAATATGAGATGAGATACAGGAATATTCCACTGAAGGTATACAAGGTCCTGTAGACAAAATGGAGGAAATAAATCAAAATAAGGAAGCTTAGAGTCATATTTTGTTTTGTAGGCAAGGGATCCCTGATTATTGATGATTGTTGTAAACTTGTCAATCTGATGACATTCAGATCACATAGCATCTTGTTAAATGAGAGACAGGCCTCCACTATTGGGCAAAAATGGCAATGCGTTAGAAACAGGTCTATTTAATGACACTGAAAAGCATGCTATTTTGAAAATATAACCTTCAGATATGGAAACCACAAAGCAGATCATTTCACCATGGTCTGGGTCAACAGATGAAAAGATTTATGAACAAGTTACTTCACAGGATGCGACAATGTCATTGGCCAAATTGAGAGCCTGAATATGAGAATTTAAGATAACTAATGAAAGCTCACAAAATAATAAATGCTTATCAAGCATGATTAACCTCAACTTGAGTCTGATTATTCTATGTGTGTTTTATTTCACAATAAGCTTACTAATATGTAAATGTCATGACAATTATTAACCAAATAGTTTTTTTGGTTTTTCAAAAGAAATATGCATTGTTCACTCTGCTTTAAAGTGTTTTTAGTATAGTACTTCTATTAAATAATAGTCAGTGAATGTTAAACAAAAATTAACAATAATTTTCATTTATTGATTTATTTCATTTTTCTCAAATATCTGTTTTTATTTGGTTCTTTTGGATTCCAGCACTTAGCTCGTAACTATCAGCATTAAAATATCACCCTGGCTATGATGTCCACACCATATCTTTAACTATAGATTTTCCAAATTCCTATTTATTCTACCTAACTCATATTGGTTGAGTATAAAAATGATTATTAATTGATAACTGGTGCATTTGGGTCCATCTATACCTGATAGACTATACTATTCTTTGTTTATACTAACTTCCTAGCCTCTGTAGACATTGATAAGATCCTACGTAAATGATCTCATTAAACCTATACAATTGCTATTTCGGAGTAAGTATTTTCTCTACTCCTTAAAAATAGAAAGTAAATGAAGACTAGAAAGGTTAATTAACTTGTTCATATTACCAGAATATGTTCTATTTCCAAAGTTTGTGATATCATATTTAAACTGCCTTTAAATGTAAAAATACCATATTTTAACCTATTTTAAGACCCTTTCCTCTACTTCTAAAATAGGCAAATACTTCTTAAACATGCATATATCTTTTGAAATATTTAGGTACAAGTGGCTACATTTCACCATATTTCTAAATCCGTGTATTGTGAATTATACTTGTCATATTTTTATAATACTTATTAACTTATATGAACATTATATATTTATATAGTTTGTTCATTCTTGTAATCTTGTTGTAGAGTCTAACCCATTTAAAATACCCATTTAAAGAATCATAATGAATTTTAGTTCATAACAGTCAACCAATATTAATTTATTGAAGTTAATTCTAAACTAAGGAATGTAGCAATAGCTGAATATTTCCAATGTAATACTGCCTGTGACAATGAAAAAAAGAAAAAATATATATAGACTAGTCTAACATATTCGAATATTATATTCCAATATTTCTGAGAAGCTAGATTAAACGTATCCTTTACTAAAATCCCAGCAAGGTGTCATAAAACCTGTGCCCAGGGCTTAATGCGCATAGAGGCTTAAAAGCTTTCCAGAGAAGCCTACATTCACTCTGTTTTTAATTTACCATAATTCTGAAGATAAATTGTTATCATCTGGGAATTGCCTCCCATTGGAAATGGAAGTGTATTAAGTGCTTATGCTATGTGTAAGATGTTTCCAAATAAACAATGTTGTACCTCTACCTAAAATCCCCTCACATTATTTCAAATCGTCTTCTACTCCCTGTTACAAGCACCAGTCTAGGGCCCATTTCTACTGCTCTTTGCATTTAAATCCTCCCTGTATACCATTCTGTCCAATCTTAGTTATCAAACCCTAAGCCTAATATAGCAGGAGATTATATTATTTTGCAGCATTTTCTTGTAGTTCAATTTGTCACATGAGAAAAATTCCAGTAGGGTTTGCCAACAAGCCTGTAACTCAAGGTTTTCCATTTCAAAGATTCAGGTACAAGAAAAAATCAGCTCCCTGGCCTGTGATGCTTTGCATGAATTTTTCTCTCAACAGCATCATATTGCTGGGAAATATAGTATAAGAAAAAAATGTGGTTGATGCCACTATCAGAACTCAATTATACAGAAAATAGCTGGATGATGACTCTGAAGCTGTAGCCAAACAAAATCCGTGTTGTGTCATTTGACCCAAAAGTTGTAAATCTTTCCCCTTTTTTATTGCTGTCTACATGGGATTCAATACTTCTCTGCATCCTTCAAAAAGAAAACAGAAGAAAATCACCTTACAAAATAATTTTTTAGTATAATAGGAATATAAATTGACCAACATAAAGGGGAAATAAAGTGTAGCTTTTGCTTTGACTCTGGCAAAAGTGGACCGTGTCAAAATATATATTTTTTATTTAAAATATCTTAATAGCTACATTAAAAGAAAAATTATATTCTTATCAGCAGAGTCAATTTTTTAGTATGAAGATATATAATATTTTATGTTTGGATATATAATACTATAGATGTCAATATACACTCACATCTCCATCTCCATCTATCTCTATACCTATATCTCTGTATATGTATCATTCATTTTGGAAACTCTGATTTCTAACAATTACTAGATTTTCCAGTCTTATTAAAAATGATTTTTGTCAATGTTTCTAGCAAGAAGTAATTATTTTCAGAAAATTAGCAAGAATCAGCATAACATCTAGCATTATGGTGGGTGCTTTACAGTTATCTATACAGAAAACCCTTAGTGAGCTAGTATTTATACTGTATTACAGATAAGGACATTAAAGCTCAGAGATGCTAACTAGTAGCTCCAAATCACAGGACTATTATGCGGTGGAGGAATTATTCTAACTCATGTCTTACTCCAAAGTTCATGCTCTTCTATTAGACCAATCTGCTTTTTAAATATACAGTTGACACTTGAACAACATGCGTTTGAATTGTGCGGGTCCACTTATACAGGGATTGTTTTCAGTAAATACATACTACAATACTACACGACCCGCCGTTGGTTTAATCCGTGGATCTGGAACCACAGACACATAGGACAGACTGTAAAGTTCTACTCAGATTATTGACTGCAAGGGCGGTTGGCACTCGTAAACACTGCATTGTTCAAGGGTCAACTGTATGTGGTATCCTAACACAACTAAAAGGACAAAAGACCTCTGAAATTATTTTGGATAAGTCAGTAATTTTTAATGTGTGTAAATAAGAAGAGTGAAGTCATCATTGATGGGTCCGTGACTGTTTTCTCTGGTTTTTTGAGAATATCTGTCAACATACAAATGTGACTTGCATAATTAATATTATTAGTCTTTTTTCCACGGAATTACTAGAAGAGAAACCAGCGCAATTCTTACGTTAGGACTTAGAAAAGGCTATAGTTTTCCCTGATGTGCTCGCCACCTGATTTTGGTATTGTTATACAGAATTCTGACAATTTATTGAGTACTAGGAAACATCCCAAGGAAACTGCCTTCAACTAGACAGTCTCACATTTTCAGTTCATTCTCTTTTATCACTACTAATATTCTACTCAATTAGTTTACTTATTTAGCTTTATTCTGGTTTTAATTATGTGTGTTAGTTTCTAAAAATGGCTATTTTCACATTAACAACTATATATATATATGTTCTTAATAATGGTGTCGCAAATTTGTGGAAAACAAATTTAACAAAAATTAAATTAGTTTAGGGAATTCCCTGGCAGTCCAGTGGTTAGGACTCGGCGCTTTCACTGCAGGGGCCCAGGTTCGATCCCTGTGTGGGGAACTAAGATCCCCCAAGCTGCACGACGTGCCAAAAAAAAAAAAAAGGTTAAAGTTGTTTATTTAAATGAGAGTTAAATTTGTTATTGCAAAGAAACTGTATTTGCATGCCTACAAAATAATAGAATATAAACATGAATTAGTGATGCTTGAGACTTCTGGGTTACAACTAAAATCCATTTGTTTTTTTTGTTTTTTTTTTTTTGCCAAAAGCAATGTCATGAAGTTTTCCCTTATGTTTTCTTATAAGAGGTTTACATTTTCAGGTTTATACCTAAGTCTTTAACTATTTCGAGTTGATTCTTGTATATGGTAAAAGATGGGATGTTCAGTTTCATTCTTCTATGTGTGGACACTCAGTTTCCCGGCACCATTTTTTGAAAAGACTATCCTTTGGCAAACATGTATTCTGGAGCCCCTGTCACAGATTAGTTGACTGCATATGTGTGGATTTATTTCTGAGCTCTCTTTTCTGTCCCATTAGTCTACATGCCTGTCTTTATGCCAATATCATACTGTTTTAATGACTATAGTTTTTTAATATATTTTGAAATCAGGAAGTGTGATTCCTCCAGCTTTGCTCTTCTTTTCCAAGATTTTTGCAGTTATTCTGGACCTTTTCTTGTTTCATATGAATTTTAGGAATTGTTTCTATTTCTGTAAAATGCCACTGAGATTTTGATGGAAATAGAATTGAATCAGAGACCCCTTTGGTTAGTATTGACATTTTAAGAGTATTCATTCTTCCAATCTATGAGCACAGAATATCTCTCCATTTATTTGTGTTTTGTTCAATTTCTTTAATCAATTCCTTATAGTTTTCAGTGTACACGTCTTTCACCTCTTTGGTCAAATTTATTCCTAGGTATTTTATTCTTTTTGATGCATTTGTAAGTGGAATTTCTTTCTTAACTGCCTCTCAGATATACATTGTTAATGTATAGAAACACAACTGATTTTCATATGTTGATTTTGTACCCTGAAATTTTGCTGAATATGTGTATTAGTTCTAACAGGTTTTTTTTGTGGCATCTTTAGGGTTCTCTCTATATGAGATCATGTCATCTGCAGAGACAATTTTGCTTCTTTGGATTTGGATGCCTTTTATTTCTTACGCTTGCCTAATTGTTACGGCTAGGACTTCCAATATTATGTCAAATAGAAGTATGAGTGTGTATCCTTGTCTTGTTCCTGATCTTAGGCGGAAAGTTTTTTTCAGCTTTTAACCATTGAGTATGGTGTTAGCTGTGGGCTTAAAAGTATATGGCCTTAATTATGTTGGCGTAAATTCTTTCCACACCTAGGTTGTTGAGAATTTTTATTGTAAAGGGGTGTTGTCAAAGTATTTTTATCATGAAAAGGTGTTTCAAATGTTTTATTTGCATCTACTGGATGGTCAGGTGATTTTTATCCTATAGTCTGTCAATGTGCAAGTCACATGTACTGATCTCCTTATGTTGAACCATCCCTGAATCCCAGGGATAAATCCCATTTGATCACGGTGTATGTTCTTTTTAATGTGCCACTGGATTCAGTTCATTAATATCTTGTTGAGAAATTTTGTACCTATGTTCATCAGGGATACTGACCTATAATTTTCTCAAAAGCACAAGTAGCAAAAGCAAAAATAGCCGTTAGAATGTATCAAATTTAAAAGCTTCTGCACAGCAAAAGAAACAATCAGCAGAGTGAAAATAAACTACCTATGGAATGGGAGAAAATATGTTCATCCTTTATATCTGATAAGCATTTAATTTTCAAAAAGAAAGCAACTCCAATAACTCAATAGCAAAAAATAACCCAACTTAAAAATGGCAAAGGAGTTGAACAGACATTTCCCCAAAGCCATACAAATGGCCAATGGACATATGAAAATTTTTTCTGTATCACTAATCATCAGGGATACAAATCAAAACCACAATGAGATATTATCTTCATACCGGTTAGAAGAGCTATTATCAAAATAACAAAAGATAAAAGTGTTGGCAAGGATATGGAGAAACTGGAACTTTTGCACATTGTCTGTGGGCATGTAAAATGGTGTAGCCACTATGGAAATCATTATGGAGGCTAAAAATAGAACTACCATATAATATAGCAATCCCATTTGTGGGTGTATTTCCAAAAGAATTGGAACCAGGATCAAAGAGATAGCTGCACTCACATGTTAATTGTAGCATTACTCACAACAGCCAAGATATGGACACAACCCAAATATCTATTAACAAATCAATGGAAAAAGAAAATTTTGTATATTCATACAATATAATATTATTCAGTCTTACAAAGAAGGAACAACATGGATGAACCTGGAAGATGTTATGCTCATTGAAACAAGCGAGTCAGAGAAGGAGAAATATTGTGTAATTATACTTATATGAGGTATCTAAAAGAGTCAAAATCATAAAAGTAGAAAATACAAGGTGATTGTCAGGGGAAGGGGAGAAGGGAGACATGAAGAGTTGTTCAATGGTTATAAAGTTGTAGTTATATAAGATAAACAAATTTTAGAGCTCTGCTGTGCAACTTAGTCCTGTAGTTAACAATACAATATTGTACACTTAAAACTTTAAGAGGGTTAAGCCGGTATCCTTGTGTTAAGAGGGTAGGCCTTATGTTAAGTACCTTTTCGAAATTCATTAATTAATTACAAAACTAAAATCTGTTAATTTTCACTCTTTATCCTTCAAAATGTCACATGATTTGAATGCATAACTAATACCTATACATATTTCACTTCCAGAGTTAGAAAACAAAAGCCTCCAAATCTTTCATTTGTATTGTTTATTATAAGACGGCTTTGAAAGTTCTATTAACTACAGATGTAGTAAGGCCTGCAATGCTATGTCTTATAAAATTAATATTTCTGATTTTAACAGCATATTGCTAACAAAATCCCTTTCGGACTTCCCTGGTGGCTCAGTGGTTAAGAATCTGCCGGCCAGTGCAGGGGACACGGGTTCAAGCCCTGGTCTGGGAAGATCCCACATGCCACGGAGCAACTAAGCCCATGCGCCACAACTACTGAACCTGTGCTCTAGAGCCCGCGAGCCACAACTACTGAGCCTGCGGGCCTAGCGCCCACGCTCCACAACAAGAGAAGCCACCGCAAGGAGAAGCCCTCGCACCGCAACGAAGAGTAGCCCCCGCTCGCTGCAACTAGAGAAAGCCCACGCACTGCAACTAAGACCCAACACAGACATAAATAAATAAATAAATATTTAAAATGCATTATTTTGACCTGTCAGAGTTTAAGGTGATAAGTAAAATAAACTGAAAACATGATTTCATAAACAGCTTATGATTAAACTAACGCATTTATATGACAAAATTATATGAAATCTTCCAGTAAAGTGTTTCTCAGATATACATGCTGGTAGATAGTGATCCACTGATTAAAGAAGCTATAGCTAGGTGTTTCAATTCTGTAATAGAGAAATATGTTGAAAACTACATGACCAATATTAAATAAAAATTACAATACAGAGTTGAAAGCAAAATCTGTCTCACCAGCACCATCATAAAGGACAAGGAAAACTAAAGTTTTCAATTACTTGTCACCCAAAATTAATTTTTAACAGGAAATGAATTGCAAATTGGGGTAAAGAAACTATGGTGGTCCTTATCTAGTCATTAAATCCAGTTTTCTTTTCTCTTTTTTCACCTTAAGAATTTTATATTTAAGTATTTGCTTATAATGATGGTTGTCCTAGCCAGATGAAATATAGATACAGATATACCAGTAGTCAGGGCCTGGGTAAGACCCAACTTCCTCATTGGATCCACTCATATCTACATGCACTCACCAACTGAAAGAGGAATAAGAAGATTCCTGGGACAATGTTTTAACCTCGTCCAAAAACTGGGCTCAGAGAATTGCATATGTAAATGGTCCTCAAAATATAAGGATCCCTGCAAAAACTTAGACTGATAGGCGGTACAGACAGGTGCAAGACTCTGGGACAAGGAAAATAGCCATTCCAAGTACATCCAGACCCAATCCCAAAACAGCCATCTGTGGCACATGTGCACCAGGGGAAGAAAATGTCTGAGTGTTTGCCTATAGAGAGCTCACTTGATAAATGCTACAACAGTACTTTGAGTTCTAAACAATTCAGCTGTAACCAAAATTCCATCTTTAGCATCCCAGGCCACCATATCCCTTTCACTAAGTACTAATTTTTAAAAAGGACAGTACATTTTTGTTAAAACTTCATGAAACAACGAGAAGACAGGTACAGCAATGACAAAGGATTTCTAGCTATAAAAGGAGAATAGCCCATGGGGTGGTGTTGGTGCCGGGGCAGCAGGTGTCTCAAGGTGGCTTACTTCTCTGACTGCTGCAAAGAAGGGCTGATGTACAGCCACTGGGCCAGGACTACAATGCAACTTCAAAAAAAGAATGATTGATGTATTAAAACTACAGAATGCTCCTTGGCTATACTGTAGGACCTTGAATTCCAACTCATTTGGGAGAAGGAGTTTGCAAAGGATTTAATTTCCTATATGAGCAAATGGGAGGACAGGACCCAACATATCTTATGTACAGTTGCCAAAGAAACAAAATCCTTTTAGTTGTCATACTGAAAGTTTCACAATCTTGTATTTAATCCTTAAATCTCCTTTTAATATTTCAAGAATTCCAGCCTTCCTATACATGAAAACTGCTTTTGTTTGCTTGTTTTTTCTTTTTATGCATTGCTCTTTTCACAGCGTTTTCTGATGTCTTTGTTTTTGAAAAAACTTACTTGTAAAGTTGAGTATGATGTGTGTGTGTGTGTGTGTGTGTGTGTGTGTGTATTCAATACTTACGGGTCTTTCTAGCAGAATCTTCCACAAAAAGAGAAGAAATGTCTTCATCCACTCCTGCTTCATTTTTCGCGATACAAGTGTATGCCCCTGTATCTTCATATCGCACATTGCTAATATGAACCTCGCTGCCATTTGCTGAAAACAGAAGGCAAATGCAACCTGTAAACTACAATTTCAGTTTTGGTATAGTGACTTCTGATTACACAGTCAAACAGTTCTCTTAGCTTATCCTAATTAAACTGTTTCGCTTCATAGTTCCATGCTTTGGAGACATGCCAAATTATTCCAAATGCATCAAGTGTTTCATAAATTGTGCTGTCACTCTGTTACAGAAATCCCAATACTCTGTATCAAATGCACACACACCATATTTTATATTCATTTCCTACCTTGCGTAAGAAGTGTTACATATTGAAAACTATGATTCCATTTCTATATTTATTTTTAATATTCATAATCCACGTTGTCCTCAGCTTTTACAACAGTTTTAATTAATACCAATATGGTTCATTTACAGGAGAATACATGTGAAAAGACATGTCATAAAGGAATTAAGTGAGCTACATCATGCAAGTATAATACAATGCCATTTAGCAAGCATATTCTTGAGTCTGAATTATATACCTGGAATTATTAGGTATAGGGGACAGAAAAAAAACACATGATTTTTTTGGTAAGATTTGCAGTCGTTTGCAAGAAATATACCTAAAGTAAGCAGTATTATAATATGTAAATTGATATAGTCAGTGTATAACCAAAGGGTTAAGGGAATGATTAATCCAATTTTTAAATTTTGGTAAAATAATATTTGCAGCTAATCTCTGAATGAGTTGCATTCCCCAAAGTGGAAACCAGGGTATAATTAATCATTTACTATATGTTGGCAATATAGGAGGTGCTTTTACATATATTATTCCTTAACTGTCCCAGATAATAGCTAATTATCAAATGAGGAATCTGAGACTCAATGATCTTCTGCAAGTCACTCCCCTCAAAGGTAAGGGCTGGACTTCTGTTCTATCAGACCCTAAGGTTCAGTGTTTTAGTGCTCATTTGTTTAGGTTAGCATCTTTTCTTTTACTTTCTTTTCTTTCTTTCTGTATGTCTCTGTGTGCATGTTTGTGGTGTGTTCCATGTTATCCAATCACAAGGACACCATGAACTATGCGCAGTAGAAAGGGGCACGACTCTGTGACAGAGAGGAGACTAAATAATCAGAGCCGCTGTTTGGGGGAGGAAGGTAGAAAACCAAGGGGAAAAGCGCTTAAATGTCATCCCTAGGAGGATATGGAGAGGCAGTGAGTGTTTGCGGAAGGCTTGTCACTGAAATCACTGGAACCTCTTTCTTCATTTACAGATATCACTGCACTCCTCCATTCCCCGCATCTTTTGTTGAGAATCACTTCCCCAAAACAGTTGGCAGGTTTTTATTGGCAGGGCCGCTGGAAAAGGCCAGTTGGCTTTGTGGGCTACACAATCTCTGTGCCAACTTCTCACCTCTGCCATAGCAGCATGACAGCAGCCACAGACACTATTTTTTTAAATGAATGTGGCTGTTCTAAAAACAAGCAAAACAATTGCTTTATTTACAAAAATAGGCAGCTTTCCAGATTTGGTCTGTGGTCCTTCATTTGCAGACCCCTGCTCTAAAAGATGAGAAGAAAACAATGTATTTAAGCCCAGACCAGCTTCTTGTTTTATGTGAAACATGGCCCTCTCCAAAGACCACATACTTAAGGTAAATTCTCTAGAACTTTTTTGAAACTTCAATTTATTCCCTCTTCAAATTCTCTCTTCTCAATATTCTTATATGTTCTTCTAAACTATGTGTCCCACTATCTTTCCCTCCTTTCCTACATAATCTAGCATATCTAGATGTTTTCTACTCTATGACCAGAACTACCAATTTCCGGGTCCATTTATCATCCTGACACATCTGCTTTCAGAACTAGAAAACATTCCCTGCACTTAAATTTTTGATTAAAGTACTAGACTATTACATAAGCAAATTTACAAATTTTCAAATTCACGATCTCCAATTTTCAAGTAACAGGATGTTACTTGACCTTTAAAGTTAGTTGCATTTCATACCCTACTCCACTTTTATTTCAGATCTTTGGTCTTTGTTTGATGTTTCCTGGCATAATAATAACTTCTCACTCTAAGCAGGTTGTCTTGTTCTTTATATCATGAAATACATAGAAGTGATTAAAAAGTAAACCCAAATCATTTCACAACATATGTGTAAAATATCATTGCCTTGTATACCTTAAGCTTACACAATTTTATATGCCAACTGAATTTCAATAAAAGCTGGAAAAGAAAGAAATTAATCCCCAAACCTCCTGTTTCCATTTACATCTTCATTTTTATTTAATTCTCAAAGGAAGTTTTCTGTTTCTTTCCAAGGCCAACCTCCCCTCCTTTTTTGTTTTGTATTTGTCCCTCCTTCCCCTGTTACATTACTCATACATCTTTCTCTTTACCAATATCCTTTTAAACCAACAAATTGTCCAAGAAGTAAGAAATATCTTCATCAGTCCTAAACCTTCCCACCAGCAGCTACTACTGTTATTTTTTACTCTTTCAAAATTTGGAAAGAGGTTTTTATACTTCCTCCCTCCTTTTCATTTCTAAGCCCACTGAGGACTGATTTTCTAAATGTCACAAGGACAAACTAATCACTAACCCATGAATATATTTTAATGATCTTCCTTGACCTTTCTATGTCCCCAGCACTGTTGAACTTGTTCCCATCTCTGGCTTTCTTTTCTTTCATTCTGTAATCACCTTGTTCTCCTGCCTCTTTGCTAATTATTAGTCCCTTCGGATATTTATCTTGATTTGCCCGCCAAAATATTTCTGCTTTGTTGAATTTTACTTCTCATAACCATATCATCCCATCTATTGCCATAGTTATCAGTTAGTGCCTAGACCTGGACCTCATATACCAATGCTAAATAAGCATCTGATGAATAAATGGATAATTAAATAACTATGTAATTTGGTAATATGTGATCATATACAAAGCCACATGGAATTTCACACTCCTGTGCACCCAGATTTATCTCTTAGGTTCTGCTTCCTACTTACATTTTATTACTTGTCATAGTCTCTCAAAAATTAACTTATTTTCTCTTATTTTAAAAAATGATAATAGCTATTTTACAAATGCCCCAATCTTTCAAATATTGAGTCTAGAGTGTAACCAACTCCCCAAATTTGCCTTCCTGTATATTTCTAAAACAAAAACAAAATAAGTTCATATAATATGGTTTGTTGCTGTCAAATAGGTAAGAGATGACAAAATCAGAAGCTAATTAGACTTTCATTCAATTTAACTTCAGTTTATCAGATCAATCCTCACCTTAGATTATAGACACCATGATGCAATCAATAGACATAAACATGTAAATTTGTTGGACCTACTTATATTAACATAGAGATTGCTAGGATTCAGCTTTGAAAGGTCAAAAATACTTTCACATGTCATTTTTCATTTGCAAAAATAAATAAGTAAATGATTTAAAAGATTTATTTTAAGAGGTATACCGATAAAGTGTATTCACTCTCTAAGCTGAATAATAAGAGCAGTCTATTCTTACAGAAATAATTTTAAAAATGAAAATATATTCATTTCTAAAGTATGAATTGAATTAATTTAAAAGCATGGAACAAGGAATGTAATACCATGCAACAGATACTCCAGTAAAATGACTGTCTCTGGGCCACTCCTGACAATGGAAATAAGATTTTTACATTTTTTTGCTTACTAGTATAATCAACATATATGAAACTGCTTTTGCATTATTTAGATTATTTGACATTAGAAAGATTGCCTGGTTTGCTTTTCACATACCACTCATTTGTGATTATTATTATCTGTAAAATAATTGATTAATGTCTGCACATTAGACTATTAGAACATATAGAATATTTTATATATTAGAACGTAAGAACTTCATAACTGTAAAACTACACAAATGTGGAACATACTTAGTAGCATTTTGAATTTTTTCTCTTTTCATTTCATGATGCAAAACATTTCCTAAAGAATTTCTTATTTTTGACACTCTCTGTAATATATATTTTAATATATGATTTAAGCATTTAAAATTGTCTCTTCAGAAATGTATTCAATGAAGAGATCCAATTATTCTGTTCCCCATATCTGCTATAATTCAGAGGATAAGATTTTAAAAGAAAAAATTTAATATTTTACTTATGACAGAAATAATGACATAGCTAATCATTATGACAAGACTATTATTTAAAACATTAAAAATATTAAAGGACTCTATTTCAAATATTATGTCTTAGGTACAACCATATCTTTTTTCATATTCATGATATTCTTTTGCCACCAAGACTTATTTGCTCTTTCTCATAATAATGTAAAATGTGTTATAAATTTTAGAATAAAATTTTTACATTGTCATTTAAGAGGAAAAATGCAAGTAAAAAGCACCTTGAAGTGTGAGTTGCTTGGACAGCTTTGGTGTAATATCAATTCCATTCTTCAGCCATCCAAGCTGAGGATTTGGTATGCCCTCAGCATGGCACCTGAGACTTGCAGTTACCCCAGGTTCTCTGGCCTGACTCTCTGGATACACCCGGATTACAGGAGGGACTAAAAGAAGAAATGGAAAAGAAAGTGAATGAGTGATCTGTATTTGCCATTTGATTTTCCAAAACAAAGAAAAATTGCAATACGAGAAAATTACAATTATATTATTTTAATGATGATAATTTAATGAATGATATTTCTACAGGTCTTAGTTTGCAAATAATAGCATCCACTAAAACGTACCAGTGTCCCCTAGATAAAAGCTATTCTGAGACTGCACCAGGGAAAATATAAGCTGAGCCTGGGATATCTTGATTCAATAACTAAAGAAGTCCTTAAGGAATGACAGAAACATATCAAAAACTACAAAACCAGTTTAAAAAGGCTCTCATTCACCAAATCTGAAATAATTTGAGCATTGAGATAATTATCAATTATAAAGGAGTATAAAGAATCAAACAAGACTCGATGAATTCAGTAACATAAATAAATGAACAAATATATAAATGGGAGAGAAGAAAAAACTTTTCCTTACTATAGCATCTTTTAGAAATTAAGATAACAATTCCACTTACAATACATCCAAAAATAAAATATTTAGGAATAATTTCACCAAGAAGGTGAGAGACTTTTACTTTGAACACTACAAAACATGTTGAAAGAATTTAAATAAAACCTAAATCAACAGAAAGACACCATGTGTTTATGAACTGAATAATTAATTGGTGAGATAATAAGATTTGGTAAAATGACACACAATATTGCAACATTGATTTATAGATACAATGTAATCACTATCAAAATTCCTAACTGCATTTTTTTTGCAGAAATCGAAGAGCTAATCCTCAGAGTCATATGGAATTACAAGGGGCTCCAAAGAGCCAAAACAATCCTGAAAATGAAGAATGAAACTGGAGTTCTCATATCTCCTGATTCCCAATCATATTACAAAGGTATAGTAATCAAAACAATGTGGTACTGGCAATAAGATAAAAATATACTTCTATGGGATTAGAATAAGGAGCACAGAGATAAACTCATACATCTATGGTCAATTGATTTTTGACAAGGATGCCAGGAAATAGTGTAAATACAACTGACAAAACAGGAAAAAATTGCAGATGATATCTGATATGAGCCTGGTATCCAGAACGTACAACGAACTCTTACAACTCAGCAACAAAAGACAAATAGCCCCCTTCTGCACAGCAAAGGACACCAACAAAAAGTGAAAAGGCAACTTACAGAATGGGAGAAAATATCTGTAAACCACTATCTGATAAGGAGTTAATATCCAAAATGTACCAAAAAGTCACAATCTTAATAGAAAAAGAATTTAAAAATGGACAAAGGACCAAAATAGACATTTTCCCAAAGATATACAATAGCGAACAGGTTCCTGACAAGATGCTCCACGCCACTGATCATCAGGGAAATGCAAATCAAAACCACAATGAGTTATCACTTTATATCTGTTAGGATGTGTCTTATCAAAAAGATTAGAGATAACAAATGCTGGTGAGGATGTGGAAAAAAAGGAACCCTTGTACACTGTTGGTAGGAATGTAAACAGGTGCAGCCACTATGGAGAACAGTATGGAGGTTCCTCAATAAATTAAAAATAGATCTATTTCCAAGTCAATGAATTTCCCCTTTCTGCTTAAGTAAGCCTTAACTAATATGGATTCCTTCTGAACTTTAGCCTCAATATTCTCACCAGGAAAACTGAGATTTGATTTATGTCTCTTCTGGAATATGCATCAGTTACTCTGGTGATATGTCAGTAGCAGTACCTTTAGAATGAAAACTATAATATATTCACAGATGTTATGGAATGTGCTGAATGCTTTGTAGTCATGTTGATTTGAAGGTGAGTCACAGAGAGGTTAATGGCATCCCCAAGTCACAGAGCTTATTAGAGTCCAGAGCTGAGGTTAAAATCAAGGGAGGTCTGACTCCTGGGCCGATGCTCTCTACATTTCAGTTTGCCCTTAACCAGTCTGGCTGACTGTGGTCTGTAACAGCCACTGAATTTAGCCATAAGAAAGAAAATCTGATGGGTATTAAAAATAAGTATGTTCCAAATTTGACTTGTCAGGACTTCCTGTGGCAAAAAAATTATATATATATATAATTCATAGTATACATATGAATATACTATGAATTATATATATTGATATAATATGAATTATTTATATAATTCATATATGTATAATTATATTCATATAATATGAATTATATATATGATTCATATTCGTATATATATATACACACACATATATATATATACACACACATACATAAATACATATATATACCTTATGATCCAGTGATCCCACTTCAGGGTATATATCCAAAGGAAACAAAATTATTATCTCAAAGAGATAGCTATATGTATGAACATCTTCCTTATGTTTATAGTAACATTATTCACAGTAGCCAAAATATGGAAATAACCTACATAAGTTTCCTTCAGTTGATAAGAGAAAAGAAACTATTTTTTATATATATATATATATATGAATATTACTTAGCCTTAAAAAAAAAGGAAACCTTGTCATTTGCAACAACATGGATAAACCTGGAGGGCATTATCCTAAGTGAAATCAGCCAGACAACACCAAAAAAATACTCCATGGTATAACTTATATGCGGAATTAAAAAAAAAAAAGTTGACCTCATAGAAGCAGAGGGTAGAAAAGTGGTTGCAAGGGGCAGGGAGGTGAAGGGAATAAGGAGAGGTTGGGAAAAAGGTACAAATTGTCAGTTATAGGATGAATAAGGTCTGAGGATTTAACGAATAACATGGTGACTATAGTTTATAACACTGTAGGGTATAACTGAAACTTGCTAGGAGAATAGAACTTAAATGTTTTCACACAGGAAAAAAAAAAAGGTTAAAATCCCCCATACAATCCAATTCAAATGTGGGCTAAGGACTTGAATAGACATGTCTCCATAAAGAAGGCATGCAAATAGCCAATAAGCACATGAAAAGATATCAAAATTCACTAGTCATCACTGGAAAGGCAAATTAAAATCACAATGTGATACCACTCATATCCACTAGGATGCTATTAATCAACAAAACAAAAGGCAGAAATTGGAATTCTTGCACATCTGTGGTAGGACTATAAAATGATGTAGCCACTGTGGAAGACACTGGTGGTTCCTCAAACTGTTACACATGGAATCACCATGTGATCAAGCAATTCCAAGCCTAGGTTTGTATACATAATTGAAACAGGTTTTCCATAACAAACATGTATCTGAATGTTTATGATAACCAAAAGGTGGACATTACAAAAACAACTATCAACTGATAAACAGAAAAATAAAATGTGGTTTATCCTTACGATAAAATATTATTTGGCAATAAAAAGAAAGAAGTACTGATATATGCTACAATATAATATGCTCAGATATTACCCTAAGTGAAAGAAGTGTGACACATAAGGCAACATATTGTATAAGCCCATTTACATGAAACATCCAGAATGGGTAAATCCACCAGGATAAAAAGCGGATTCATGGTTCTCAGGGGCTGAGGGAAAGGAGAAATGTGAAATGACTGCTTGATGGCTATGAGGTGTATTCTGGGGTTCATGAAAATATTTGGGGATAGTGAGATGGTTGCATAACATTTTAAATGTCCTATAAACTACAGAACTGTACACTTTAAAATTGTTCAATGTTACGTGAATTTTACCTTGATAAAAAAGAAAGACAAAGAAAGGCTGAAGGAAGTTTCTAGCTTAAAAGATACTAAACAGGAATATTAACCGAATGCAATGTGGAATCCAGAATGGATTCTGGACAAGGAAAAATTAGTTATAAAGCTATTATTGGGAAGGTTGTCAACAAGTCAATATGGACTGTAAACTAGATGAGATTCTATCAATGTTATGCTTACTGATTTGATAATTATATTTTGATTGGGTAAAAAACTTTCTTTAAAAAACACACATGCTGAGCTTCCCTGGTGGCGCAGTGGTTGAGAGTCCACCTGCCGATGCAGGGGACATGGGTTCGTGCCCCGGGCCGGGAAGATCCCACATGCTGCAGAGTGGCTAGGCCCATGAGCCATGGCTGCTGAGCCTGTGTTCCGCAACTGGAGAGGCCACAACAGTGAGAGAGGCCCGCGTACCGCAAAAAAAAAAAAAAAAGTAAATAAATAAATAAATAAAAATAGAAAATAAAATTTCAAAACTAACTCTCATAGTATTTCTGTACCTGCTTTACTGATGACATAGAGCATATATTTAGGCTCTTAATATACCTAACACTGAGTAGTTTTTGTAGCATTTTACTGGAGGTTCAAACAAATAATGTTTTAAGGAGATATTTTAATATACTCCCCAGCAAACCCACATTACTCTATGATCTGCAGTAAAGAGACTCTATCAAAGCTCAGATCGAATCCCTAATGGCTTAACAACAAGGGAGTTAGGAAATAAGCCTTTTAAAAAGACTTATATAGAAAGCCAAAATGGATAAGTACTCTCAATAAATATTTAATACGAGAAAGTGTATCTTGTCAAAACCAAGGCTCAATGCTTCTTGCAACATTCTTTGGAATAGCAGAAACTTGAGACAACCTAAACATATTTGAAAATTAGATTGAGAGGAAGCACATTAATCAACTCAATGATAACAACAGACACTTCATGATTCATGTTAGAATACATAGATATTATATGGGTCATCTATACTGTCTCTGATACTCCCTAATGGACAACTTTTCAAATCAGATGTTCAATTTCCCCCTGCATTCCTGTTTTTACTTTATTGATATATGTGTGCATGAACTGAAAGGGAAACAGTCAACAATAATTTTTTTGTCATGTAGAGGTTTTATACTCAAATAGGTAATATGTACTTTGGAAAAATAATAATACTCTCATATAATATGGTTCTCATTTAGTGCACTGGTATCAAATGATGGTCTGAAAAATATCACCTATAAACTTGAAGGATAAGTGATTGGCATAACAACTATTTAACCTCAGCGACAAGCTACACATTTAAAAGTAGTTTATTTTCCTGGGATACATATTATGAAATATAAATGAGGATTGATGGCAGCTGAATTAAAAAGTCAGTACTCCCCCAGAGAACATTTCAAGCCGTTTGCTACAATCGCTTTTAGTTAGGAAGTGCACTCTATGAACTTATCTTTCCTTTATTTGGGCAGTGCATGGAAAACGAAATTTAGGGGCCACCAAAGGTTTCCCACACTGTACTGAGAATCCAATTTCATGCACTACCATGAAAATCCTTAAAGTTCCCCATATTTTAAACAAAAGGTAGTATTTAAAGGTGTCTACTCACTGAAAATTTCCTGATGATATTGGATGTTTCACAAAAATATCTCAGCAATTTAAATGGTTGGCTTTATTTGATATCATCAGATAAAGTCAAATAATATCAATATTTAATAATATAGTATATGTATATGTATACGAACATGTTAAATGGTTGAGATTATATATTGTTCAGTTTTATTCTATAACTATAACCAAATAAGTTTTTGACATTTAAAATGGAAGGTATACAAGAAGATCCAAATATATGAATTTTGTTCATGAATAAAATTTAAGAAAAGTACAAAATCTGACTTGTTTATTTTGAGTCTTAAGATAATAATTTACAAATATTAACTGAGCAACTTCTGAGTGTAGCACGTTGTTCTAGGTGTCATTTTCTCTCCATCTCTCACATGTACAGTTTTACATATTAACATGTTGAATGAATGCTGAGACCAAGTTTGGAAATTAGCCTAATGGAACATAGGAAATAATAGGCCTAAATTGTCTTATCTGGTAGATCACAAACTAAGTGGAGAAGTGTCTAGTGGAATGTGTCCACTAGACACAGAGAAGTGTCTAGTGGAATGTGACTACTTGAAATCTAAATCTAAATTCTGAATTAGGCTTCATATATTAATAGATAAGGTGTATTTGAGATCCTTGAAAAATTGTATTTTAAAATGTAAAAGTCAAATAAATCATCAGTGCATTCATAGTATTTTTGGAGAGGTATTAATAATTCATTTCAAATAGATGTAACTTCTCAAGGAAACTGAATTATTTCTTTCTATCACCCAGTTAAAATAACAGTATCACCATGAGACTAAATTAAACTAATATAGATAACATTTTATTTAATAATTATTAGAGCATAAAGTATAAATAATTGGATGCTACATATGAAGGACTAGTTACTCCAAGAATACATACATAAAGCTAATATTTTAACCAGTTATAGAAATGGAAATGGGGTTCTGATACTAAAAAAATATTAAATTAAAATTTTTTTTAAATAAGTTAAAGAACTAGTTTAATTATATTCCTGGAAACTCTGAGTCTACATAGAATCAGTTATAAACATTTATCAGCTCAAAACCATGAAGTATTTAATAATAATAATGGGTGTAAAACTGGGTAATAAAGGTCGATGGATGTATTTCTCAAAAGTCCATAATAACTTTATTGAATTAGAATAAATCAGTGTTTTTCTCAGTATTAGGAAAGATCTAAGAGAATCCTTTTAATCTAAAAATCTTTCTAATCTAATGATAGAAAGGATCTAATGGAAAAAATATATATCTTATAATACTGAACTCTGCCTTTTTTCATCCTTCAACTTCCATTCTGTGATCTTTCCTTAGAAGTTGCTGCACTATAGCACATCGGAAAGTATCGCACATCCCAGGTATTTTGAAGTCTGATTTTAGAGTTAGGCAGAGATCACTGACCCAATACAGCAACTGCATTCTAACTGAAAACAAAAGTGAATTTAAGGTGAATTGTCAGGTCACAGGGATGTAAACAAATAAACGCTGGATATTTTTTTCCTTTTCTTGATGCCATTATCTTGTATTCTTTTGAAGGATTCTATCAGTACTCTTCCACAAATTATTCACACAGCTGCACTGTTAGAAAAGGTTGTAAGAAAGCTTGAGGGTAAGAATATAAATGTCTCTGAAGTAGCGCTGACTCACAGTGGCATGTGGATTATTCTGTTTGTATTATGACTTCCTTTGTCATTAAAGCAACTTTCCTATGAAAAATTACAGACTGGGTTTAATAAATATTTTAAATGCTACTGAGCTTGTCCATTGCCTTTTGTCTCTGACATTATTAAAGCCATCAATTTCTCTTTAACTTTATCCCAAAGCAATCTTTTTATATTCATGACTTTCACACTGCCTCTTGTCAATATTACAAAACTCTCTGATCACATTATTGCAGCCTTCATAAAAGTGTAGAGGATGCAACAAATGTTAGAGGCAAAATATAAATTAACAGCAACACACTTATGGTCATAAACTTTTCTGATTTTTTTTATTATTAGATCTTCCTATTTTCCTACAGTATTGTAATAAATCACAACAGTTTAAGCCATTTTGAAAGGGACAGCAGTTCATCCTAGTTTAATTAACTTAGATCTATTATACTAATCCTTAAAATTAGTGGCCCTTTTAATCCCCAATTTCAAAGTCTCAAAAGCCACCGTTTTCAAAAATGCTCTCTGAAACACAAAAGATAACTAAAGTATTCAAAATAATAATACATAGGATGCTGTGTTTCTAAATCTATGAAAAAAATAAAAGAGGAATTAATGAAAAAATTAATTTAATGCTGTCATGATGGATGCTTTCTTTTCCTTAGATTTTATTTTATTTGATTTAATATATACATAATTTAAATAATTTGTCCAGAGATCTCAAATTAATTATTTGAGGCAGGGACTGTACAGTGGATATATTATAGTAAGCCCACCCAACCTGAAAATTTGAATGCATTTCTAACACTTACTTTATGCTCTAAGGAGTAAAATACCCAGTTTCTGTGAGTCTCACTTTCCCCATTTAAAAAATTTGAAACCATTTATAGGATTACATGGATTAAAGGAAACAATGTATGGCAAGTTCCCAACCCACTGCTAGACCCAAGTCAGAAGGAAAATGTTAGGTGTCTAAACCCACACACTTCACTTCCCAGAAATAATTTTCTTTGCCTTTTACAAATAGAATGACCGAAGCTTCATCGGAGAAATGGCAAATGTATATTAATTTTGCTAGTCAATACCCATTGATTGCACTTCTTGGAGATCTAAACTACAGGTAGCCTAAATCCATGTATGAGTTCAATAGAGTGAAAACTATAGTCGATCAGCAATATCTGCCAAAACTAGAGAAAAGGAAATGAAAGCAAGACAACATTTTGCCAACCTGCTTAATGTTAAAGATGCAAATATAAACCCTATCTAAATACAATTTATCCAGAAAAATTCTAAACAGATCAGGTGTATCTTCTAAGCTTTTCCTCAATCACATTTGCACCCCCTTAGTCACAGAACTAGTAAGTGTATGTATACCCTGCAAAAAAACATTTTTTTTGTGACTGGGAAGTAAGAAACAATTGCATTAGTTAGAGCTTAAAAAGATAAGGAAAATGTATGTCATTCAATATAATTAAAATGTGTGGCAAAAATATATATGATTTTGGAATTTGGAAAATTTCAGAATTTTTCTTACAGCTATTACTCCAGCTAGCCTTATCTTCTTCTGTCATTTGTGTAAGAAATTAAAGAATTTGAAGAATATGGTAAAACTCTAAAATATAAAGCAGCTTGCATCAAACAGGATTACTCAGGAGACAGATTTTAGATCACAACCTGGAACTAACCAGCTATGTGATTTTGAGAGACTTAGTCCAACTCTTTCAGTTCCTGTTTCTTCATTTGAAAAGTGAACATTATAATAAAGTAATGTGTGATGGTACTTTAAAATAAAAAATGCCTTTGCAGATGAAAAAATGGATTCATGATAACACTGTTAGTGCAACAGTGGATGAAAATCTTTTCAATAGAGATGATGAAAACTACAAATATTAAATAATTTTGTTCAGGGCTTTTTTTGAAAACTAATTTATATAAAAACTTGGCTAGTCTATAATTCCATGTATATATATTTTTACTATAAGTTGAACTCCAGTTTTATCAACATGAAGTAATTTCTTAAGAAACTACCTAATTGATCTTAGAACAATTTTTATATATGCTAACATACTGAGGATTATAAATATAATTTCCTAAATGCAGGATGAGCTTCTGGATAGAAACTGTAAATGCAATCTACCTGTAGTTGGAGATAGTCATGTAAAAGTAAGACATAATATTAATTTATTAAAAATGTGCAGATACTTCATTTGAAAAGACACTCGAATAAAGCAGCAGTAAACTTTGTTTTGAACAAGCATTATGTTATATATGGTTTAACCGTGACAAATGTCAAAAGAAATCCTTAAGTTACAAAATTACAAATAACACTGTAGCCTTAAAAATTATTTAAGAATCATACTGATCATGATGCTTATTAAACAAAGAGAATATACATGACTATTTCTTTTAAAACAAGTTATTATTTAATTTTCATCATTTTTCATTGTTAAGTTGAATAGGATGTTTGTTTTAATTTTTCATACGTGTAAAACAAAATCTTGGCATACATATAAATTTGCTAACTCTAAACAGAAGAAAATCATGCTCTTTTAGACAATGCCTTTGATAATTTTCAGAATATCCCACAGTGTCCTAGTTTTGTGTTTTTTATCCCCTAGTATAAACCTACTGATTTTACTCATAGAGCCACAGTCTAAATCTATCCCTGTCTTATCCAAGTCCATGGACCACATGAAACCAGACCAATCAGGGCTGGAGGTCCACGTTCAACAAGTACAGCCAGGTGTACCACGTGTACCCGGAAACTTCCTAAGGTTTCTGAGTCTGTTTCTTCAACAATCAAATTAGCATACTAATAAAAATTACCTCCAAAGATTTTTGAGTGAAACAAAAAAAAAGAGATCACATATACAGAAAAGTCATTAAAAAATGCTGAAAAATATAAATTACTCATTCATGTTAACTATAATTTATCTTTTTAATTTCTTCCATATTATTGATTTCCTAATGTACCACATATTTATTTTTTAAATACATAATATAGAGAAGCATGTAAAATATTGTTCCCTCACCACAGATTTCTGATATGAACAGTTTTAACTTTCCAATGTAGTCTAAGTTTTACTTCTATCCTTATACAATATGTATGCACAATTTTGTTTCCTAATATGAACTTATTCTCTAAATATTTCTTTGGATTTCTTTCACATCAGATATCTTAGACATATTTTAGGACAATATATGTAAATTAGCTCATTATATTTACTATATTAATATTTCACATTATGACTTTATGATAATTTATTCATCAATTTTAATATTGATGATTCTGGAGTCACAGTTTTACACTATTATATGCAATTGTGCACAAAGACCATCCTTGTACTTACATACTGTTGCTTTCATTTTTTAGATTAGCTGAATCAAATAACTGCTACATTAAAAAATACATGAATTTAAAATTGGATAGGTGATGCTAGGTTACTAAACTAATGTTTGTAGGAATCCCAGTTCCCAAAAGTAACCAGTATATGAGGGTTCAGTTTCCACAAATCTACCTTAAGTAGATGCTATTTTTTTTAACATCTTTATTGGAGTTTAATTGCTTTACAATAGTGCGTTAGTTTCTGCTTTGTAACAAAGTGAAGCACCTAATACATATACATGTTTCATACCCCCATATCTCCTCCCCCTTGTGTCTCCCTCCCACCCTCCTATCCGCCCCCCCCAGGTGGTCACAAAGCACCGAGTTGATCTCCGTGCTATGCGGCTGCTTCCCACTAGCTATCTAATTTAATTTTGGTAGTATATACAAGTCCATGCCACTCTCTCACTTCGTCCCAGCTTACCCTTCCCCCTCCTCGTGTCCTCAAGTCCATTCTCTACATCTGCATCTTTATTCCTGTCCTGCCTCTAAGTTCTTCAGAACCCTTTTTTTTTTTTTTTTTTAGATTCCATATATATGTGTTAGCATACAGTATTTGTTTTTCTCTTCCTGACTTACTTCACTCAGTATGACAGACACTAGGTCCATCCACCTCAGTACAAATAACTCAATTTCGTTTCTTTAGACTGAGTAATATACCATTTTATATATGTGCCACATCTTCTTTATACATTCATCTGTCAATGGATACTTAGGTTGCTTCCATGTCCTGGCTATTGTAAACAGTGCTGCAGTGAACACTGTGGTACATGTCTCTTTTTGAATTATGGTTTTCTCAGGGCATATGCCCAGTAGTGGGATTGCTGGGTTGTATGGTAGTTATTTTTTTAAGTAACCTCCAAATTGTTCTCCATGGTGGCTGTATCAATTTACATTCTCACCAACAGTGCAAGAGGGTTCCCTTTTCTCCACACCCTCTCCAGCATTTATTGTCTGTAGATTTTTTGATGATTGCCATTTTGACTGGTGTGAGGTGATACCTCATTGTAGTTTTGCTTTGCATTTCTATAACGATTAGTGATGTGAGCATCCTTTCATGTGTCTGTTGACAATATGTATATCTTCCTTGGAGAAATGTCTATTTAGGTCTTCTGCCCATGGTGTATCTCTCCCTCTGTTGGTATCATATTTAATTTCTTTCATCGGTGTCTTATAGTTTTCGCATACAGGTTTTTTGTCTCCTTAGGTGGGTTTATTCCTAGGTGTTTTACTCTTTTCACTGAAATGATAAATGGGAGTGTTTCTTTAATTTCTCTTTCATATTTTTCATCATTAGTATATAGGGATGCAAGAGATTTCTGTGCATTAATTTTGTATCTTGCTACTTTACCAAATTCATTGTTTAGCTCTAGTAGTTTTCTGGTAGCATCTTTAAGATTCTCTAGGTATAGTATCATGTAATCTGTAAATACTGACAGCTTTAGTACTTCTTTTCCCATTTAGATTCCTGTTATTTCTTTTCCTTCTCTGATTGCTGTTGCTAAAACTTCCAAAACTATGTTGAATAATAGTGATGAGAGTGGGCAACCTTGTCTTGTTCCTGAACTTAGTGGAAATGGTTTCAGTTTTCCACTATTGAGAATGATGTTGGCTATGGGTTTGTCATATATGGCCTTTATTATGTTGAGATAAGTTCCCTCTAGGCCTGCTTTCTGGAGGGTTTTATCATAAATGGCTGTGTAATTTTGTGGAAAGTTTTTCCTGCACCTGTTGAGATGGGCATATGGTTTTTATTCTTCTGTTTGTTAATACGGTGTATCACATTGATTGATATGCATATATTGAAGAATCCTTGCATTCCTGAGATAAACTCCACTTGATCATGGTGTAAGATTCTTTTAATGTGCTGTTGGATTCTGTTTGCTAGTATTTTGTTGAGGAGTTTTGCATCTGTGTTCATCAGTGATACTGGCCTGTAGTTTTCTTTCTTTGTGACATCTTTTTCTGCTTTTGGTATAATGGTGATTGTGGCCTCATAGAATAAGTTGGGGAGTGTCCTTCCCTCTGCTATTTTTTGGAAGAGTTTGAGAATGATAGGTGTTAGCTCTTCTCTAAATGTTTGATAGAATTCACTTGTGAAGCCTTCTGGTCCTGGGCTTTTGTTTGTTGGAAGATTTTAAATCACAGTCTCAATTTCAGTGCTTGAGATTGGTCTGTTCATATTTTCTATTTCTTCCTGGTTCAGTCTCAGAAGGTTGTGCTTTTCTAAGAATTTGTCCATTTCTTCCAGGTTGTCCATTTTATTGGCATATGACTGCTTGCAGTAGGCTCTCATGATCCTTTGTATTTCTGCAGTGTCAGTTGTTACTTCTCCGTTTTCATTTCTAATTCTATTGATTTGAGTTTTCTCCCTTTTATTCTTGATGAGTCTGGCTAATGGTTTATCAATTTCTTTTTATCTTCTCAAAGAAGCAGCTATTAGTTTTATTGATCTCTCCTATTGTTTCCTTCATTTCTTTTTCATTTATTTCTGATCTGATGTTTATGATTTCTTTCCTCCTGCTAATTTTTGGGGTGTTTGGCTCTTGTTTCTCTAATTGCTTTAGGTGTAAGGTTAGGTTGTTTGAGACGTTTCTTGTTTCTTAAGGTAGGATTGTATTGCTGTAAACTTGTCTCTTAGAACTGCTTTTGCTGCATTCCATAATTTTTGGGTTGTTGTGTTTTCATTGTCATTTGTTTCTCGGAATTTTTTGATTTCCTCTTTGATTTCTTCAGTGATCTCTTGGTTATTAAGTAATGTATTGTTTAGCCTCCATATGTTTGTAATTTTTACAGAATTTTTCCTGTAATTGCTATCTAGTCTCATAGCGTTGTGGTCAGAAAAGATACTTGATATGATTTCAATTTTTTTAAATTTATCAAGGCTTGATCTGTGACCCAAGATATGATCTATCCTGGAAAATATTCCATGAGCACTTAAGAAAGTATATTCTGTTGTTTTTGGATGGAATGTCCTATAAATATCAATTAAGTCCATCTTGTTTAATGTATCATTTAAAGCTTGTTTCCTTATTTATTTTCAATTGGGATGATCTATCCATTGTTGAAAGTGGGGTATTAAAGTCCCCTACTATGATTGTGTTACTGTCGATTTCCCCTTTTATGGCTGTTAGCATTTGCCTTATGTATTGAGGTACTCTTATGCTGGGTGCATAAATATTTATAATTGTTCTATCATCTTCTTGGATTGATCCCTTCATCATTATGTAGTGTCCTTCTTTGTCTCTTTTAATAGTCTTTATTTTAAAGTCTATTTTGTCTGATTTGAGAATTGCTACTCCAGCTTTCTTTTGATTTCCATTTGCATGGAATATCTTTTTCCATACCCTCACTTTCAGTCAGTATGTGTCCCTAGGTCTGAAGTGGGTCTCTTGTAAACAGCATATATACAGGTCTTGTTTTTGTATCCACTCAGCCAGTCTACGTCTTTTGGTTGGAGCATTTAATCTATTTACATTTAACATAATTATTGATATGTATGCTCCTATTACCATTTTCTTAATTGTTTGGGGTTTGTTATTGTAGGTCTTTTCCTTCCTTTGTGTTTCCTGCCTCGAGAAGTTCCTTTAGCATTTGTTTTAGAGCTGGTTTGGTGGTGCTGAAGTCTCTTAGCTTTTGCTTGTCTCTAAAGGTTTTAATTTCTGCATCGAATCTGAATGAGATCCTTGCTGGATAGAGTAATCTTGGTTGTAGGTTTTTCCCTTTCATCACTTTAAGGACGTCCTGCCACTTCCTTCTGGCTTGCAGCGTTTCTGCTGTAAGATCTGCTGTTAACCTTATGGTGTTTCCCTTATATGTTATTTGTTGTTTTTCCCTTTCTGCTTTTAATATATTTTTTTGTATTTAATTTTTGATAGTTTTATTTATTTGTGTCTTGGAGTGTTTCTCCTTGGATTTATCCTGTATGGGACTCTCTGTGCTTTCTGGACTTAATTGACTATTTCCTTTCCCATATTAGGGAAGTGTTCTACTATAATCTCTTCAAATATTTTCTCAGTCCCTTTCTTTATCTCTTCTTCTCTGAGATCCCTATAATTTGAATGTTGGTGCATTTAGTGTTGTCCCAGACGTCTATGAGACTGTCCTCAATTCTTGTCATTTTTTTTTATTCTGTTCTTTCTTTAGTAGTTTTTTCCACTATTTTATCTTCCAAATCACTTATGCGTTCTTCTGCCTCAGTTATTCTGCTATTGATTCCTTCTAGAAAATTTTTAATTTCATTTATTGTGCTGTTCATCATTGTTTGTTTACTGTTTAGTTCTTCTAGGTCCTTGTTAAACATTTCTTGTATTTTCTCCATTCTATTTCCAAGATTTTGGATCATCTTTACTATCATTACTCTGAACTCTTTTTCAGGTAGACTGCCTATTTCCTCTTCATTTTCTTGGTCTGGTGGGTTTTTACCTTGAACCTTCATCTGCTGTGTGTTTCTGTTTCTTCTCATTTTGCTTATCTTACAGTGTTTGGGGTCTCCTTTTTGCAGTCTGCAGGTTCGTAGTTCCCGTTGTTTTTGGTGTCTGCCCCCAATGGCTAAGGTTGGTTCAGTGGGTTGTGTAGGCTTCCTCGTGGAGGGGAGTGGTGCCTGTGTTCTGGAGGATGAGGCTGGATCTTGTCTTTCTGGTGGGCAGGACCACATCCAGTGGTGTGTTTTGGGGTGTCTGTGACATTATTATGATTTTAAGCAGCCTCTCTGCTATTGGGTGAGGCTGTGTTCCTGTCTTGCTAGTTGTTTGGCATAGGGTGTCCAGCACTGTCGCTTGCTGGTCTTTGAGTGGAGTTGGGTCTTAGCATTGAGATGGAGATCTCTGGTAGAGCTTTCACCATTTGATATTACATGGGGCTGGGAGGTCTCATTTCTTTTTTTCCTGCTAAGTGTTTTATATACACTCACAGTTATGTGGCTGAGTCCTATTTTTATTTTAGTTACAATACTTTTAGATTTTGATCTCTTGGGTTTCAGAGGTAAACCATCACATCATCTCAAATATATAGTAAAATTTGTCTGTTTTGTAATATGTATGTTTTTCAAATCCTAAACAATTTAAATAGTAGTGGAGAGGGATGATAAACTATAGCCTCACCTTGTTTTAATGCTAAAGAAAAAACATTTATCATGTCAAAAGGATGTCCTTTATGATATTAGTTATCATTATGAAAATAAGCATTATATATAGCCTGATTCCTTTGATATGTATTTTAGAATGTTTAAAATGGTATTTTAATTCTATCAGATACTTTCAGCACCTACTATTGTAAGATTTTTTTTAAACCAATCTTATTGTGGTCAAATACATGTTGTAAAAAAAATGGTAAAAGGACAGCACTAATGCTACAGCCATCCAGCCATCATCTGTGTGTAATCTAAATACAACATACATACTTCTAACATACTGAATTATTAAAATCTTTTTTTCTTAGGTTTTATTCAGTTTATCTGTCAAATTATTTTATAAGTATACTTTAAAGTTCTCACTATTGTTATAGTTTTATCAGGAAATCCTTTGATTCTTAAATTTTGCTTGATGCAATTTTATTCTATACATTAGGTACCTAAAAGGTTTTGACACTTACCTGATTTGCATATGTTCGTTACCATCAGAAAACATTTTTTTCCAGCCAATAGGTTTAGCATAAATAATACTTTAGCTAATATATAGTACCAGTGATTTTATTTTTATTTTCTACATATGCATTGACTTTATTACCAATATATTTTTAGACGTTTTTTGTAACTCTTACACAGCTATTTTGTTTTGTACAAGAGTTTTTGATTGATGCAGAAATTCCACCCACATATATCAATTGTGATAAACATATTTGTTTTAATTTTTCCATATTATTTTATACTTATAATGTATTACACATTGTTGCTGTTTACTCCTTTTTTCTGACTTTTTCTTTACTGCACTCATTAAGTTCCTATGTGTTCCTTCCACTTCAATTCTGCTATTGTGAACAGGAATTAAGTAACAGCTACTTGCAACTCAAGATATGAAAACATCTCCATCCAAAACAGAATTTTAGAATTTCTTTGCTTCCTCATTTCTTTTTGTTCCCCATATCCACTCCTAACCTAAATGTGGAAAAATGAAACAGAACCAGCAAAAACTCTGACTCAATTACATACTGGAGCTGAGAATCCTTTTATTTTCCTGTTCTACCGAGGGCTTAGAATTTGGAGATCTACAAGTTGTCCAAGGCAGAGGCAAATATGTGACTGTATGGAGAAGCGATAAAATTTGTAATCACACTGACTTGTGTCATCCCTCACACCTCCTGCTACTTATATGGTCACACCCATGGATGGAGGGTGAAATAGAAATTTCTCCTCCACTCATGCAAGAGGAATTATATATTATCCTTCTGTCTTAAAATTATTGATGACTTACATATCACACCTTATGAAAATTCAAAATGGATTGTAAACTTAAGTGCAGAAGGTAAAACTATAAATCTTTTAAGAAAATATATAGGAAAATGTGTTCAGTATTTAGGACTCAGCAAGTAATTCTTAAACTAGACACCAAAAACACTATCCATAAAAGAAAAAACTGATAAATTGGACTGTAGCAAAATTAAAATCATTTGCTCTGGAAAAGACTCTATGATGTAGATCAAAAGACAGGCTGCAGAGTGGGAGAAAATATTTATAAACCAGACATGCAACCAAAGTTTAGTTTATAGAATAAAGAACTATCAAAACTCAACAGTTAAAAAAACGCAACTAGTCCAATTAGAAAATGGGCAAAAGACATGAGAGGATATTTTACTGCAAATGATATCAGATGGCAAATAATCATATGAAAAGGTATTTGTTTAATTAGCCATTAGGTAAGCGCAAATTAATATGAATATAAGACATCATCACACGTCTATCAGTATGGCTAAAATAGAACTAGTGATAATGCCAGATACTGCTGAGGATGCAGAGAAACTCAATCACTCATACATTGCTAGTGAGAATATACAATGGTGTGGGCGCCTTGTTAGTTTCTGAAAAACATCTAAACGTGCAACTACAATATGACTCAACAACTAACCATCTGAGTCTTTATCCCAGAGAACTGAAATTTATGTTCACATAAAAAACTGTGCATGAATATTTTTTGCAGCTTTATTTGTAATAGACAACAGCTGGAATTATCCTACATGTCCTTCAACAGGTGAAGAGCTAAAGAAATTCTGGAACATGCATATCATGGACTACTATTCAGCAATAAAAAAGAACCAATTATTGATACACACAACCACGTAGATGAATCTATAAATACACAATACATTCGCATGATTGAATGTTTAAAAAGATAGAAAAAATATACCATGAAAAGTCTCCCTCTCATGTCTATCTCTTAGGTATCTAGTTTCCCTCTCTCCAGAGGCAACTAATAAATGTTACCAGCTTCTCATGCATTCTGACAGAGATATTACATATGTGTGTGTATATATATGTGTGTGCATGTGTGTGTGTATACAGAGAAAGCTATCTATATATAATAGATATATAATTATATACATTATATGTAGATTCTATCTATCTATCTAATCTAATCTATCATCTATCTATCTACCTACCTGGATTTGTTGCAGGATTCTCACTTTACACAGTTCAATTGTATGAGCTGAGTAAACAGCCTCTGTTAGACTGTTGTCTTCCTCTCTGATTCTGTAGCTTAAGTTCACAGCGCAGACATTTAAGAAAGGAAGATAGATGTAAAGTGTAAGAATAGGCAAATACATAGAACAGAAAATAGATCAGTGGTTTTCAGGGGCTGGAAAGTTGAGAGTGAATGCCAAGTGAAAAAGTTGTGGAATCAGTGATGATGGTTGCACAATTCTGGTGATACCCCCAAAACATGCTAAATTGTACACTTTAGAAAGGTTAATTTTATGGTATGAGAATTATAACTCAAAAAAATATAAAGAAAAAAAAAGGAGAAAAGAAGGGAAGAACAGTGAGAACAATATATTACCTTTCTGTGGGAAAAAAAGTAAAAAAAAATATTAATAGTGGCTTCGTAATGTCTCAATTTGGCTGGGCTGAACTTCATTTCCAAGAATTCCCTTTTTTGTATGTTTCCAGTTAGGATGTGGCAAAAGAGTAACTATAATTTTAGTTCTGTCCAAGGTTTGGCGGGCAGAAGCAAGCAAAGGCCATTTTGAATATTGGAGCAGCGCACTGTGTGATCTTGTAGCTCACACACAGGGCAGCAGAACTGGGGTGGGTGTGGCTAGTGTGGGGTAGCAGCCAGGCCTGCCACTGCTCGGCCCCCCTCAGCTTCGCTGGTTCCTGGGCATGGCGTGCATTTGGTTCTGTACAATCTCAGGACACTCACCCCATCAAGGCTGGAGCAGTGAGCATTGACGTTGGTACCAGGCCAGTATCCTGGGTTCCCCTTCATGCTCACAGGTGTGTATTTTCCTTGCTCTTCCCAACTTTACATCCATTTTCCCTTCTCCAATTCTCTCAGTTCTGTTCCATTGATCTTTGTGTCTATCCTATGCCAGTATCACACCATCTTGATTATTGTAGCTTTACGGTACCATTATATTTTGCTCATCATACATCTCCTGGTTTAGGATAATATCTGACCAATGGCAGCAAAGTGTTTTGAAGGAAAGGCAGGTTGTACTCAATATATGGGAGGCTGGGCATCAAAAATGATAGTAAACTCCTCTAGGAAGAATATAACTATCATTTGTTCACTACTGGGTCCTCAGAATCCAGCATGGTATATAATAGATCTCAACCTGCAGTTATAAAGTAGATAAATTACATGCATGTGAGTCAATGAATGAATAAGAGCTTGCTATCAGCTTTATGTTCTAACTGTCACCATCATAACATGCTGGGGGGGGGGCAGCTAATGTCACCACAGCCTTCATTTAATTCCTCCCTGTTAAGTCTGTGCTTGACTTTATTGTTTCTGCTCTTGTCAGGCACACTGCTTCCTCTGCTGCTGTTAATCCTTGGGCAATTGTCACCTGCAACATATAATCTGACCATACCCTACAGGTCAGTAGATATCAGCACTGCTTTCTGCTCCTTTCTTCTCTGTAATCTTGTCACTTATTAGTAGATATATATTTTAACCTAACTCTTCTAAACTATTCAATTTCACCCTGATAATTTAGCCAGATAGCATATAGATTGTTCTAGTCAGTTGTACTATATTGAGACGAGCCAATCTAATTTAAGAGTTTGCCAAATAGTAGGCTATTATTATATATAATAAAATCAAAATTATAAAGAAAAATAAATATTAAAATGGTCAGAGTGCATCCTAAGAAGTACACATGCAAATTTTTACATCTTAAAAATATTTTGTGCATATTAAAAGAGAATAAAGACAGTATTTCCTCTTTCACTACATAGGTATTTCTTACTTAAAATTTTTAGCAGAAAATAAATATTTAATATTAAATTTAATTTTCTTCAATGATTAAATAACCCAACTACACTTAAACCCATAACCAATATTTACGAACACACATATGCAAACACACATACACATATATTATTTTAACACAGTTCCAGTATTTGATGTGACACAATAATAATTTACAATAGTCATAACAATAAGGAATTATTATTTTTGGAGATATATATTCCAAAGTAAAAGTTTTCATTTTCTTTAAGAAGAAACTGTAGTTTTCAGTTTTATCAATAGATGGCACTACTATTTACTGTATTTTTTGGAGACACTATAACAAAACACTTGCTAAAATACATCAGTTGATTAAATAATATATTTTCTGCCTTCTGCAAAACTTACCTTCAATAAAAATGTATTATTTACTTGACATAATGATGTGTTATTTTAAAATATTCACTTTCAAAAGTGATATAATTTAATGTAATTTTATTTTATTTTTTAATTTTTATTGGAATATAGTTCATTTATAATGTTGTGTTAGTTTCTGCTGTACAGCAAAGTGAGTCAGTTATATATATACATATACCCACTCTTTTTCAGATTCTTGATACTTACAATTTTAATATATGATAATTACTGTCAAATGCATTGTAATCATCCACAAAATATACCAGATGTTTTCTAAGAAATTTTTTTTATTATTAATTTTTTAAGACATTCTGACTTATGGTGGCATTTGTGGGGGAAATGTCTGTTGTAGTTGTCAGAGTGGGGTTATCATTGGATGTTTTGCTTGCTTATTACTTGTTTTTCTTTTCAAATAATCAATGGTCTTAAGTCAAAAGTGAGTTGGAGGAAACTCTTAAAATTTAATAGCATAAATTATCTAGTAATAGGTATAGAGCATTACTGATAATCACAAATGATATATTTTCTATTTTTAATCTATCATGCAACTATATGACAGGCAAAATTATCTGTATTTTGTCACGAAGCATACTTCCATGTCACTATTATAGTTGCCAGTATCCTATATAGCAAACTTTCTACTTACCTTCTGGCAAAGCTTATTTAAATGAATTTATGTTAACTGGAAATGTGGAGATGGAAGCAAAAAGAGCTTCTCAGGCTGCCGTATTAACAATAAAATAACCAGAGCCTTCCAGTGCATGCTGGTCTCTCATTTCCTTTTGGCATACCTTGTCTGTCCTCCTTATCATATTCATCATAATTAGCAACACCAATGACATCTTTTAGCACTTGATCAATATGGAGTCTTCAGTGGCATTAACTTTCAGACGTATGCTTGCCTGTTAATCTCCACCAAATATAAACTACCTTGTACTTAATATAATGTCAATAAATACGTTTTAAAAATATGTATGTAGTATTTTGAGGAAAAAATGCTAGTTGCAGGACCACTCTTTCTCCCTGACTCTCACCTACAATTAATTATCTATCTACATGAGTGGCAATCCTGGTATTAAAAGAAAATTTAACCAAACCAGATGTCTCTTTGGCCTGCATTGAAACAGTTCTTCCTTTGCATGCAATTTTTTTTGTGTGTACAACTTTTTGGATTTGTCTGACACCTCAAATTTCAAAAAGGCTGTATGGGTAAGAGCTATGCCCTTGCTTATGCCACCAGAACATTTACTTAACGACCTAAACTGCTGTGAGATTAGTCCAATGGCTGATTTCATCATTGTGAGGGTGGCGTATCTTGAGAAACAAATCTCACAGTTATAATGTAGAGTGGCTGACTTTTACCAGTCAACGCACCATTTAGTTGATCATTTAATTTAGTATACTGAAACATTTTCCAGTTCAGTAAACAAAATAGATCAATAAATATGTGTTTACTTTCACTATTTGCAAAATACAAAATTATGTCTATAGAGAAAGCAAAGAATTTATGAAATATGGCTCTTGTTCTTCAGACATCTAACTACAATATTTCATATACATTAAACATCTAAAGGAAATGTGGTATGAAAATCAAATTAATAACTTCTAATGAAAAATAACTAATAATGCAGGATGCCTGAGGTGGAATTGATTACTGTGAGCTTCAGTGTTCATTGGTACATTCATGTAAAACATGCAACATGATTTCAGCCTTAGAAAAGGATCTGACTTAGATCAGCCAGAGAAAACGAGAGACCCCTGTCATGCTAGTAACTCCTGTCTTGATGGTTTTAAGATTAATACGCTACAGAGGAAACTGCATTTAAAAAGGAATAAGGAATGAGCAGTAAAAATCATGTAAATAAATTGTATATCTGCAGGAAATTAAATAAATTGTAGCATCTTCTGACAATGTCATAGGATACCACTGTTAAAAAGACTTTAATAGAGCTGCATTTATCATCGTGGATAAAGTTTCTGAAGGAAATGTTGATTTAAAACATGGCTCATAAAAAGAAACGAAATTGAGTTATTTGTAGTGAGCTGGATGGACCTAGAGACTGTCATACAGAGTGAAGTAAGTCACAAAGAGAAAAACAAATATCATATGCTAACACATACGGTAGCATGGAATTAAAAAAAAGAAAAATGGTTCTGAAGAATCTAGGGGCAGACAGGAATAAAGACACAGATCTACTAGAGAAGAATGGACTTGAGGACATGAGGAAGTGGAAGGGTAAGCTGGGATGAAGTGAGAGAGTGGCATGGACATATATACACTACCAAACGTAAAATAGATAGCTAGTGGGAAGCAGCCGCATAGCACAGGGAGATCAGCTCGGTGCTTTGTGACCACATAGAGGGGTGGGATAGGGAGGGTGGGGGGAGATGCAAGAGGGAGGCGATATGGAGATATATGTATACGTATAGCTGATGCACTTTGTTATACAGCAGAAACTAACACACCATTGTAAAGCAATTATACTCCAATAAAGATGTTAAAAAAACATATAAATAAATAAAAGCATGGCTCAAGTATGTATTGTACAACATGGGAATACAGCCAATATTTTATTTTAAATGTAAATGGAAAGTAACCTTTAAAAACTGTATAAAATACTTTTAAAAATTAAGAAAAAGGATAGAGGAAGATTATCGTTTCCTTCACGTACCTCTGAATTGCTTGACATGATAAAATAAATATGCATTACTTAAAAAAAAAGCATGGGGTAATATACCACTTATATGAAGCTTACAAGAAATAAAGTTTATAATTATGAAAAAGTAAATTGTAATAATCACTTATAAGTATAAACAAAGCATAAAAAGGTATTAATTTGGAGAACTCATGAAAACCTATATGCAGAATGTGAATGTATAATTCTTTATTTCCCAGAGCACCAGGAAACAACATACTGTTGACTGAATTGGTGCTACAAATGAATGAAAGAGTGAAATGAATGAAATGAGATTTTCTTTCATTGTTAATTTCTAAAATGTTCTTTCCATTTGGTCAAGTTTAAAAATGACACAGGTGTCAGATAATGAAATCAAATTTACTGATACATTGTACAGTGCAATAAAATGTGCTAAATGACTTAAAGATTAGTTAAAAGAGTCACGTCATGACTTGTCATAACTGCCTGAATTATGCTAAGGTGTTGTTTTGCAATTTTAAAATGTTATACTATTTTGAAGTGAGCTACAACTTAAGCATAATATAGAAGAAAACAATCATAAATAATACACATTAAGTGCAAAACTCAAGAAAACACCATCACCAATAAGAGTAAAACAACACAGGGAAAGAGATTAAATTCCTTAATTTAAATAAAGTAAAATGTATTTTTAGAACATATGGATTAACAAGTACACATACAAATTGCAAAAGGTACTTAAAACCTAATTAAGCTATCTTGAGAGTGCCCTCATGCTAAATCTTTAAGATCAAATAAGCCTCATTATCACATTAACCTTCTTTCCACTCTCTTGTTATACAAGTGTCATTACATTAATTAGTCATTATACAGTTCTTTAAGTGCTGGCTACCTCATGAGTGTTTTGTAACATTACCCAGTCCTTGTATACATAGAAGTAGTCTAAGAAATATCACTCCTATCGACCCATGTAAACTAGTCCAGTAAACCATGTCAGACTAATTTAAATATGCCAGTAGATATAAGCAGATTGAAATTTTATGAAGAAAAATAATTTTGCAATATCAAAAACAAGACTTAGTACATTCATTTACACCTAAAAGTACATACGCCTGTTGACTTACACCATAAAAGAATTCTGGCTGAAAGAATTTAGATCTGAGTCAATCCTAAGTGAATACAAAACAACAGTATCTGAGAATGAGTCATCTACCTGAGGAATTTGCCCTGATCAGCAAAAGACTGCACACATCTCTGCTTCATGCAGCAAGGGCGGCACCTCTCTCTAGCTCTTACTAAGTCACCAAGAGGAGGGAGGACAAAGGATCTGCTTGGTGTGCTCTGAGAATGACTGGGCACAGTCAGCCTATCCCTTTTCATATTGTGGGTCTGCTCTGCTCTCTTGACAACAGATCATCAGGGGTCTCAGCCCTGTTTCCGTGCTGAGGTCTGGAGTGGTGTTATTTACTGATCTCCTAAATGCTCCACATCTGATGCTTTAGGAAACCTTGAGAAATTCACAGAGTACCTGTGATTGACACAGTCATATGAGAAGGGATCACAGATTTTTGAAATGGCTCTAGTGTGTAACTTAGCTCTGATGGTATATGCCTTGGAGCTAATTGTTTAAAAACTATACACTAGTAAAAAAGGTGGTTTCTATATGCTGTAGCCTCAGCGGGTAGCTTTAGGTCTTAGCTTTAGATATATGGGCTAGCTGGATTTGATCCCATTGGATGACTGTCTTCCATAAGTGAATAGCTGTGTTTATGCAGGAGGGCTGTGTCTCACAAACACAGACATTGGGAGGCAGGTTGCCCTGTGTATGGGCTGTCATGGTTCAACTTTGAACTGCACAGGTGCACTTTGGTCTGAAATTTCAGTCACAGTGGAAGCAGGGGTAGGTCCTTTTTTAGGGATCAGCAAGTGACTTTTGCTATGTTTCTCAACCAGCTCTGTAGGCAGCATTTTTGTGGGTTTTTTCCTAATGCATAGGCAGCTAATTTCCATTAGTGTTAAAAAGCATTAAGTGTAGGTTATTGCTTTAAATTATTAGTAGCAGCCCTAGGTAGGCAGTACTAAACTGCCCAAATTCCATTAACTACCTTTATTTACAAAGGAGAGCTCTTGTAGGGCTAAATTCTGTGAGGAAGGGCTTGTTCAAAGGCTCCCAAGGACCAGCCCACTACTATGTAGTAACAAGTACTCTGGTTTCCTTATTTGTATAAACTCTGGTCATGACTTTAGATTGCAGAGGTCTACAATGTGTCTTCACCCTAAGAAAAAGTAAATATTCACAAACAAATACAAAGTAAAAAGTACCTGTTTTAGAAAAATAAATATCAAGGGCTGGATAGGGAAACAACTCAATGAAAGCATTAAAAACTAAAGCATAACACAGCAGCTAAAGCTTCATATCTCCACTGTGTCTAAGAAGGAGGTTTGCCCAGGGTGTCAAGGAGGACCTGATGTGGTTTAAAATACATACTTTAATGTTTCATCAGGGCACTAGTAGTAGAAACTGAAAACAAAATAAAGGAAGAAAGTGATTAAGTTGGAGAGAAAGATTTACTTAGGAGAACATCTTAGAGGACAGAGAAGCCACCAGATATGAAAAGGAAAATGAAATCTTAAAGTCCATACACACACACACATACATACATACATATACACAGAAACACACACACACACACATACACACAGACACACATACACACACACACACACACACACTGTGGAGAGGCAGCTCTGAGGACTAACTTCTCTTAAAGTAAATTATCATTAGAAAATGAAGAAATGATTTAGTTGTCTATTTAATAAAACCACTGGTGGTCTCCAGCAATCTGTCAGAAGAGGAGAGTGGAAAAATCTCAGAGAGCAAAAGCTAAAGTAACTCTTCAAAGGAATCCAGAACCAGGAACTAATGAGAAAGTTATTCATCTATTAATGTGCATTCATTCAGCAAATATTTAGTGAGTCCTAACTAGGTTCAAGGCCCAGTGTCAGGTGTGTAAAAGGAGAGGGAGAGGGAGTGGGAGGGAGAGAGAGAGGGAGAAGGAGAGGGAGAGGGAGGGAGAGGGAGGGAGAGGGAGGAGGGGGAGAGGGGGAGAGGGGGAGAGGGGGAGAGGGGGAGAGGGGGAGAGGGAGAGAGAGAGAGAGGGAGAGAGGGAGAGAGGGAGAGAGGGAGAGAGGGAGAGAGGGAGAGAGGAAATCTCCAGTGAGGGAAGAACAAAAATGAACTATAAATATATTAGATAAATATTTACCTTATTTACTTAAATTTAACATGCTATTATTTATATACCATTAACAAAGAAGAAAGTGTTGCCCGTTAATAGGCACATTGTTTTTATAACCATATATTGTAGAATGTATCCCTATTTCAAATATGTTGAGATATGAGGGAAAAAATCAGTATTAATAGTATGCTAGGATGTACACAACTTTTTAGAAATAGTGCTGTCAATAAATAAAATTGAGAGGGACCAAAAGTGTGGGAAGGCGAGGACTTGTCATAATCTTAAACTGTGTACTTTGAATAAGTCTTCCTTGAGAAAGGGACATTTAACCAAAGAGTTGAAAGTGGTTGAAACTAAGCCTCGTGGGGATTTGGCAAAGTATCTTCAGGCAGAGGGAGTAGCCAACTGCGAACCGGTTTTATTTCAGGACAGAAAGGCAATGAGCATTAAGAGCGGCTGCGTGGAGTTTGCAAGAGGGAGAGGAACGTGATAGGAAGATACTGCAAAGTCAGAACACTTACGGTTTTGATGTGCATTCAAGAGACTGGTTTTTAATCTAAGTGACACTGGGAGCCAATTTAGCATTTTAAGCAGAGACGGGATGTGACTTAACTCGTAAATGTGAAGTTAGGGATACACAAAAATAGGAATAATACTGTTAGGTAGGATTACTGAAAAATAAGAATAATAGTTCATAAATCTCTATCAAGTGTTTACACAAATCGTGGAAAAATATGTTAGAAAGACAGAGGAATAGTAAAAAATTCTCCTGGCACCCCCGGATGCATTTCAAAGTGACAGCTACTGCAGGTGCTCATGGAGCTGTGCTCTGTACCTAAGGGCACATGACCAGACAATCTTTGGAATTAGGACTCTGAGGGAACACAGCCAAGATGAAACGTACTAAAAGGACTCTAGGGAAGATAACGATGGATCACGTCTTGGCATAAGTCAGATACCATTCTAATGGAAGAATAGCCCCTGGGTGGGATTATTCAAATCAGTAAGGAGAAGGTGGAAAATATTTGTTTGAACTGTGAATGCTTTTGGCAGACCCAGATGCAATATTTTCACATCTCTCACGGCGACAGATCCCCCAGGACTATATATAAAGAAATATATGAGAACAACAGTGTGTGGGCCATAAAGCAGAGAGCAATAAACACGAAGGAAGACCCTTGTTTCTAGCACACGGCCCTAGCAAAGGAGAAAGCAAAGAGCCAGAAGAAGGGGCTGATCCCTCCTGAAAGAAATCATGGAACAATTACGAACAAGAGAGCATGAGAAACAGGGAGAGACGTAGCAGAAATAAATACAGCACAAGGTCTCAAAACTTTCAGACTGAGGACATGAAACACTGTGGAGCTCACGGGAGGTTTAGGTCGGCAGTAGCCCCCAAAGGCACAGTCTCCAAAAACATTCATCTCATTTTTTGTTTCAGAATCAGCTAGAGGATATATGCCAGCTAAAACAGTGTGGGGCTTTGGTGTAATCCCTATGCTGGTTTCACAAATGCAAGTAATTCCATCAGGGCACTGGGTCCAAAAACGCCTGTTCCCAAGGGCTATGTGATTGTCTTGACATTGTTTTTCTGAGAAAGGGGACACTGTACGGTTTGCGCTTTCTCCCAGAAAGCTTATGACTATTGGGCTCTTGTGGCAAAATCAGGCTAGATATACACTAAATGTACTCCCTCTTCTTTCTGAGCCCAGTCCCAGTTTATCTCTCTCAGACTCCTCTACAATAGAATGTACTAATTGAGAGTCCTGATAAGCAGCAAAAGTACTGTCTGCCACCACAAGGCCTGCCCTATGATCCTTCACATGTCTCTCTCACTGTCTGTTAAACGCAGACAATCCAGTGGAGGGCTCCAAGGCCTTGGGGAAGTGATTCTAAAACTATCTGTGGTGCTGAAGATATTTTCCCTCTTCCATTTCTATAGTTACCAGAAAATAAGACCCCTTTCATAGATGATGTAGCAGTATGAATTTACTGGAAAAATTTTAAAGATTACTCATAATTTCTATACTTTATCTCATCACCAGGTAGCAAATAGTTCGCAGACTGAAGCAAGGACATTCCCATTCCGCAGCACTGTCTCATATGATATTATGGACTGAAGCGAGACTGATCCTGGATCCCTGGATGGCTGCATGAAACAGAGCCCCCCATAAACCCACAGCTGGACTGCAGGAGAAATGAGAATCAACGTGATAAATGAAGGTAGGATGTCGGTTAAACTACTGGAATAAACAGAGCAACAGTACTGTCAGTGGCTTAAATAAGATATAAATCCTGATATGTGGTCATAAAGGGGTATGGTGGCTTCATAGTGTGGACATGGATTAAGCTGTTTTAACACAGAACCAAATACTTTGGCTTAAACAAGACATAAGGCCTTGTAGGTGGCCAGATGATGGTTGGGTAACTTGCTCTCATTGCATACATGACGTATTCATTTCCTTTTGCTGCTGTAACATGTTACCATAAATTTTGTGGCGTTAAGCAACACAAATTTGTTTTCTTACATTTTTAAATGTCAGAAAACCAAAATAAGTTTTACTAAGGTGCCAGCAGGGTTGGTTCATTTTGGAAGCTCTAGGGGAAACTCCACATCCTTGCAATTTCTGGTTTCTTGGGCCACTTACATTCCTTGGTCTGTTACTCACTCATCAGATCTCTCCAACTTCTTGCCTCTGCCATCACATCTCCTAATTTTTTCTTTGGCTTCCTTGCCTCTCTTGTATGAGGACCTTTATAATTATACTTAGAGCCTACCAGAATAATATCCTTATCTTGAGAACCTTAACTTAATCACGTATACAAGTCCCCTTTGCCATTTAAAGTAGCATTCACGTGTTCCAAGGATTAGGATGTGAATGGCTTTTGTTAAGACATTTTCAGCCTACCACACCCAGGCACCTTCTATTTTAGTTCTTCTGCAAACATCAAAGCATGACTTTCTCCAAATTAAAAATAGCTCCCCAAGCTACCACCACCAGACCCATATTCCAAAAAAGCAGAAACAGTTAAAAGAGGAAGGGCAGGCACATAGCTTTCCTATTTTGGTCATAATTCAGACAGTAAATGCATCAGTTACCCTCACATTCCATTTGCCCAAAATGTGTCACAGGACAACATCTAGCTTCAAAGAGATCTGGGAACGGTAGGTTTTGGTGGGTGGCCTTAGGCCTGCTAAAACTGATCTTTTATTACTAAAGAAAACTAAAGAAAATTATTTGGAAGATAAAAATCAAGTTTTCTCCACATATAGTGACAAAACTAACCTATTTGTGTGTGGGTTTTATCAATTAAATATAAGTTATTTAACCTTGGACAGTTGATACAGAAAGAGTCGTATCTTTCCACAGCAAAACCAACTTTTTTTTTTTTTCCTGTCATTCCCCTTCCTTCATATACTACTGAGTGACTGCTGTGGTTTTGGACAGAATTAAAGTACTGAACTCTGAGAACAAAGAAGTATTACTTGTAATTTCTAAGTTTACTTGATATTTTCTTGATGTTGTCTACATTAACCATATCCACTAACTTTCAGAACTTTTACAAATGAGGGTCATAAGAAAACATGCCTTTAACTAATGTAACCAATCAGGTTTTTAAGAATGGTTCCTATGAGGTATAAGATCATGATGGAAATTAATGAGATAAACCGTCTGCCACAGATAAATAGAATACACAGGAAATAACAGTTATCTAATATTGGAAACCAGCAGCAGAGGACTATGGTTCCTGAAATAAGGCAAAAAGAAAAAAAGTGGGATGAGCTGTAGAACTGCCTCAGCTAGCAGCCAAAAGGCATTTGGTTGATATTGACGCAGAGAAGGGGAATCGAAAGTTCTCAATGAACTAAAGATAAAGATATTGGAATTCAGGAAAGCTTGGCAGCTGGAATTTGCAGGACAGAGTACCAAAAGGGAGAGAAATACGTTGAGAAAGAGCTCCAGGAATCTTAATAGGGGTTTTCGGGGTCTTTGGTTCAATGCATAGCATAAAACTTCACAAAGTCAGGCAAAATTCAATTACTATAGCAAGAAATAAAACCAGGGAGCTATAATTCTAAAAGTTCCAAGAGCTTACATAGTGGTAGGCGACATATGAGTTGGGTTAATCAGACTTCAGACTGGAGAGACTTAACTGAAAAACCAGATTGGAGAGCTCATAGAGACTCCAGAAATAATGAATCTTAGAAGGTTAATGAAAAACTTTTAGTATAAAGGTTACTCTAGAAATAATCAAATAGAGTTTAAAAAACTCTATAGTATGAAACTGATATACAGGTAAATTAATGTCAAAACAAACATCAATACTTCTCAAAAGTATCCTGCAAATCTCTCTCAACAATTTTCACCATCCAATTTAAAAATACTTTAACAGACATGAAGAGAGAAAATCAGACTCATATGCAAATAAAAATTAGTCAATAGAGACAATTTCAGAGATGATGAAATTAGCAAAAAATTTTTTTTTAAATATCTGGCATGAAAAGATTGAAAGTTTTAAAGGAAAACATGAAAAAATGGGGGATAAATGCAGATCAGAAAAAATAAATGGTAGTCCTAGAGTTGAAAATACAATATCTGAAATAAATTTCAAAAATACTCTGGTTGGGATAAATAGCAGACTAGACACGTACAAAAATGATTTGTGAACTTGAAGTCAAAGCAACAGAAACCATCTGTATTGAAGTACAGTAAGAACAAAGATTGAAGAGGAAAATGAACAGAGTTTAGTGGTCTATGTGAAAATAGTAAGCAATAACACATATTGGTAATGGGATTCCTAATGGAGGGAGAGAGCTGTTTGAAAGGAATTGACAATTTATTTTTCCAAATTTGTTGAAAAATGTAAACCAAAAATTCAAGTTGAGCAATCCCTGCAGGATAAATCTAAGTAGAGAAAAAAAAAAAACCAAGGCACATCATAATCAAATTGCTGAAACCCACTGAAAAGGAGAAAATTGCAAAAACAGAAGGGGAATAGAAAAAAAAACTAGGAATAAAAGAGTTTTCATTAGAAATCATGAAAGCCTAAAGGTAATAGAATAACATGTGAAAAGTGTTGAAAGAAAACAAAAAGGAAAACTATCTGCTCCAAATTCAATATCCAGCAGAAATAATTCTTTAATGAAGAAAAAATTAAAATATCTTTAAATAACAAGGGCTGAGAAAATGTATCAGGAGCATATCTGAATTTCACATTGTTACATAATGTTTATTAGGCTAAAGGAAAATTCAGAAATTTGGATTTCCATGAAAGAATGAGGAGAATTAGAAAGGACAAATGTAAAAGTCTTGTGTTTTTTTAATTCTTTGAAAGATATTTAACTATTTAGAGAAAAAAATAACACAATGTATTATGAGGTTTATAACACATATAGAAGTAAAATATTTGACAATATTACCACAATGAATGGAAAAAAGAGAGATCAATGTATACTGTATTAAAGTTCTTATTTTATACTTGAAGTGGTAAAATATCTGAAGATACGTGGCAATACGTTAAAGTTGTATATTGTAAACAAAGCTTTCACTTACACCTTCAAATATCAACAAAAAGCCATAGCTAATAAGTTAACAGTGGAGAAAAAACAGAATTCTAAAAGTTATGTAATCCAACAGAAGGCAGAATACAAGGAAATAATGAATAGAGAACAGATGCAACCATTTGAAAACACACAGCATGAGGGTACACTTAAATCCAGTGAGAATCAGCCCAGGAGAGAGATGTTGAAGTTCTCCCCAAACTATGAACTTCAAGAAACTGCTTCACCGAGAGGAAGCAAAATAAGAAATTAAGGAGGGACATGACTGTTTAGATTTTACTTGTCCTTAAAAGTTTCAGACTTTCTTTAGACTTTATGTCACGAGGGCAGAAGAATTTACTTTTGGATATTAATTACTTTGGACTAATTTCATTGTAACTTTAATCTTTGAAGTATTATTTCTCTCTGGGAATTTAATAATTAGATTATCTGTTAAAATGTGAGCATGTCTATGCTCTCACTATTGCGTAACTGGAGTATCTTGATATCACGATTTAATCTAATTGCAGAAGCTCTGAAGAGCTCTGTTAAACAGTGTAACTGCACATAATTTAGCATGGGAAATAACAGAAAGAATCTTTAGGCCTTGGAGTTAATGAGGTAATGTACTGTTGTATCATATTTAAAAACCTTCTAGAAGCAAACATAGAGTGCCCACCAGTAGCTCTCAGGGGGGGAGATACAAAAGGGAAGCAACAGTCATTAAGTTAAGGACACCCCTTAACTATGAGTGTCCCCAAATTCAGCTCTGAGAAAGAAGTTAGGTTCAGATGGTTGATTTGGGAAATGATCCCAGGAAGCACAAGTTAAAGAGTAGAAAAAGTATGACAGAGGAAAGAAAAATAGCACAAAATGTGTTAATTCCGGTGAGGACACTCTGAGGAATCAGGTACAATGCACCTGAGAATCGTCCCACTGAGGGGCGGGTGCTGGGCTTCTTACCCATTGACTCGTGTTCCTCATTGGTTAAGGACTGTCCCTGGGGGCATTCAATCCCTGGCACAACCGGGCTACCTGAAGTGAGGCTGATAAAGCTTCTTGTGTCAAATAAAGTCCTCAGGAGAGTGGAAGAGAGACAAACTCCTGCATGACCAGCCGTCAGGGGATGTCCGCCACAGCTGAGGAGGCCCGAGTGGGGCCTGGGGCAAATCATCGAGACTGAGGGCAAAACTGATTTGATACATGTCGGATCTCAACCCCGCAAGAAACAGCCGCTCCCTGAGATCTCGATATGCTTATTTTAAAGTCAAAATTAAGAGAATAGAGCTGGAGAATCTGAGGAAGGACATATGCTCCTGCTTCACATGTTTCTGGGGAATCAAACTGCTGGACCAGTAGTTCTCCAACTTTATCATCAGTCATCAGGTGGGTTTATAAAACACAGATCATCCTACCTCATGACCGGACCCTCTGATTCAGTAGGTATGGGTGAACCCTGAGAATTTGCAGTTTAAAAACAGAGACAAATGACCTACAGACATAGAAAACAAACTTATGGTTGCCAAAGGGGAAAGAGGATGGGAGGGATATATTAGGAGTTTAGGATTAACAGATACACACTACTGTATATAAAACAGATAAACAACAAGCACCTACTGTAGAGCACAGGGAACTATACTCGATACCTTATAATAACCTATAATGGGAAAAGAATCAAAAAAGAATATATATATGTATATATGTATAACTAAATCACTTTGCTGTACACCTGAAACTAACACAACATTGTAAATCAACTATATTTCAATAAAATGTTTTTAAAAAATAAAATAAAAATAAAATAAGTTGCTCATGCTACTTGCTCAAAAACCACAGTTAGAGAATCACTGAGCCAGAGTGACCCTCAAAACTTCTCTCTCTCTCATCCTTTAGTAACTCACAGTGGGAAGAAGAGAGAGGAGGCACTCGGCCTTTTGCTTCCTGCTTTCCGGACCTTACTGCCTGCAGGAAGGTTATATTCCCATTTGTGCTTTGTCCTTGCTGAAAGCTTAGCGGGGAAGGCTGCCTGAAACTGGAAGTTCAATTCTATGATGCATGAAGAAGCAGACCACTGTTGGTCCAGACTTAAGCCACTTTTTCTAAAAAGCTTTATCCGTAAGAAGATGATGCTTTGATGTCTATATGGCTAGCTCCAAATGATGTTTCCAAATTCTGAAGGAGAAAAATAGAGGTGTTCTACATAGACATCCTATAGAACCAGAAATTTTGTGCAGAAGTTTCTGACATGAGTAGAAAAACAAATCCACTTGATATTACGTGTGAGGTCTTAAACAATAAAGGAGGGAGAAATAACAGCATGCATATGGGTTTTTTTTTTTAATACGGACAAGCTTTCTGCCCAGAGGGTAGTGTAAACACTGAATGACTTTTAAAATTTCATACATTCTGTATCCTAAGCTGAAGATCTAAAGCCGATTTGCTTTATGTAAAAAGAAAAGCATGAAATGAATTCCACTGGTAGAGTCAAGCTCCTTTGATTTATACATAATGTTTCTTCTGACAAGGACACAGAAGCACTCTCATATTTCAATAACCTAATTTTGCATTGTTTGAAAAGAAAAAGGGCTATTGATAGACTTTTATTTGGCTCGCACCCAGGGATATTTAAATAGACTTTGCACTTCAAAAACACTCTTTAACAAATTCCAATGACTTGTGCTATTTGCAGAGCTTTTTATGGTAATCAATAATATATTTTATTTTTATAGCTAACTGACAAATTTTTAAGATAAATATGTTAAATTCCCTATGGAAACCTGATTTTCTAAAGGTCTTTTTAACCTTTTCTGAAAAGTGGATAGAGATTGAAAAATGAGTTAAACTAGTTTTAGAGATTTATTGGGTCCATAAATGTGCTATTTGTCTACCTAATTTGCATTTTCTCGCGTGTTCATTGTATTTTTCAGGGTCACAGCTCCTTCTCAACTATTCTTTTGTCATTGGCCTATAACTGTTCTGAGTGACCTCAAGTTTACTACACTTATTTATACACAAAGCATACATTTAAAGTTATTATGCCAAATATAAACAATATAAAACCAAAGGAAACACCAAGAAAAGCGACAAATCACTTATTTAGCAAATGACTTGTAGGGCTGCTGTTTTATAGCTAATTCTACCCTTTCTAAACATTTTACTATGAAGTGATAAACACAACTAGTTACCTACCCAGTATTTATTCTCACCTTCCTCCCTTCCTCCTACATAGCTGAGCGTTTCATCCTTGTGAATGGCAAACCCCAAGGTCAAAGAAGCATCTTTAGCAGTCTCTGCATTTAGGGGGTCAATGGCAGTTACTGTCGGCACTTCCATTAAAGTTCTTTTAAAAGCGGGCTCTCAGGTGTCAGGAAGTATTTTTCCTCCCTCTTGATTACTTTTTCCCTGCTGAAATGTGAAAATGCCGGCTGGAATTTTCACCTCCATTTGGAAAACATTGAGAAAGGAAACAATGTTCTAACCACAAATAGTGGAGCATAGGATAGTGATGACATTGCGGGGCTGCCATCCTGAGCCACACCATCTGGGCTTCTTTTACACGTACGAACACCACACCGGTATCTTCTTTATGCCCCTGTTATTTGGGGTGTCTGTTACAGCAGCTGAAGATAATCTCTTACTGATCCATGCATAATACATTTTCTACCCAGGTTTTTGGCCTCTTCAAATAGGTTTAAATATTAAAAACGATCCTTGAAATATACTTATTGTCTTCCCTAGTTGATAAAAATGCAGTAGAACAAGGCTGGTTGCTTTTTATCGGTTGTGGTTGAATTTGATGAATTAGTGTTAGTCTATACTTCATTTCTCCCTCTCAGCTAAGGCAAGCACACTGGCAAGTCAGATTTAGAAGAACAGCTGGGCTGTCTAAACATCTGTCAGATCTTATATGGTCCATATACTCCTTTATATATGCTTGACCTAAATAAAAGTGTTTCTTATAAACAGATATTGCCAGATGCCTTCAGAAAATGTTTTGAGGGAAGGTTTTGCATTTATTTCTTTCTCTCTAGTACCTCATTCTAGTAGTATTTGACCAACTTGGATACCCCAGTCAGTTTTTCACTTCGTTCCTCATTTCTCATGGTCTCACATCTTTCCTTACCTACAACTTTCCTTACCTTACCATTTATTCTGTGTTCCATCATTATAATCATTCTCTTGTAAATGTACTTAAATTTATAATGTCTCTCTCCTACGTACTCATGTGACAAAACAAGATGTTGGTAAACCCAAATCTCCTCTTTCTATGATTACAAATTTGCAGCCAACCACAACAGAAAGAAAACATACTAATATATATCATCTCAAGAACACCCAAAGATGTGCCCAACATTCCAACTACATACTGCTATTTTTATAACCCTACCTCCCTACAACTTTTCTCCTCAAATCACTAAAGCTCTCACAAACTGCCCACTTTCAATAGTTGGTACAGTAAGTCCCCTACCTACGAACCTTCAAGTTACGAACTTTCAAAGATGTGAATGTGCATTCACATGTCTAATCACATAAGTTAGTTCAGGTGTCCGGCGTACACTGCCACATAAGGGCATCCTCTACAAGTAGTTGTGCTTTTGTGTACTTTACTGTACAGGACTGTGTAGAGTACAGTAGCACAGTATCTTTATTTCAAGATCAGGATGTCTGGAAGCAAGTGTAAAAGCAGCGGTGATGTAGCTGGTACTGCTAAGAAGCACCGGGAATAGGAGGCCCAGGGAAAGGACGAAGAGAGACAAGAGGAAGAGAAGCAACCGAAGAACTGAAGAGATTCACGACGCAGGAAATGGCAAGGGGATTTTCTTCATTTGAGGAGGCACTGTTAGTTTCTGAGGCACAGGACCTGAACGTAGAACGGTACATGAAGGTCGCAGCAGCCACTCAGAATGCAACCCAGTGCCACCGTGTCATCTATGACGAGGAAAAAAAGCTACTACCCAGACATCACTGGATCGTTTTTTCAAGAGGGTAGATAGAACTGAATCCAGCAAGGAACCAGAACCTGTGCCGTCAGTGTCAGGCGTGAGTGAAATGGCAGCTTGCCCTCCGTATCCTGTTGCTGAGGATCCTTCAGCTCTACCATCTCCCACCTCCCCTCCCTCCTCCAGTCAGTAACTCTTCTCGCCTGTTCACTCGATGCCAGCCCCTGGATGCCAGCTGTTGTACTGCATTACTGTACTTTTCAAGGTGCTGCACTGTAAGATTAAAACATGTTTTCTATTTTTTGTGTTGTTTTTTATGTATTATTTGTGTGAAAAGTATTATAAACCTATAAACCTATTACAGTACGGTACTATATAGCCAATTGTGTTCGTTGGGTACCCAGGCTAACTTTATTGGACTTACAAACAAACTGGACTTACAAATGTGCTCTTGGAATGGAACTCGTTTGTATGTAGGGGACTATTCCTCATGACACTGAAATAATCCAAGCAATGCAAAGAGGACTTCCTCATGCTCCCACCCTGAGCATCTGTTCCCAAACTGTCTGTCCTCCTCCCTGTTTCAACAGATTAACTATCAGTCTTCCAAAGAACAGCCCTTCCATCTGTGTACTAGATTATATCAACTTTTTAAAGACTTGATGACTGCAATTTTCTCCTTTTTCTCTTATATGAGCTGCTTTTCATTTTTACTGGACTATTCACATCAACATAAAAGATAATCACATCTGCAAAATGAAATTCCCTCTCTTGACCCCAAGTGACTCTCCACTTACTGCACAGTTCTCTCTCTGTTCACTTTCAACAAACATAATATCCTTGCTTCTCTTTCCAAACCCCATCCCTTCACAGAAACATTTATACCAAGGATTTCAAAGCAGATTAAATGTAGTAGGAGGTAATAGGAAGAGATTGGTTTTACTCCCAGGTTTAGGGATCTTTGTTCCTGGGAAAAGGAAAGCACCAGTGCTTAGTCTAGGCAATCACTGTTAATATTGAATTCCTCTTAAGTAATTCATAATGCTAAGCCTGAAGGTGGAGGAGAGGCAGCACTGTTTCTGAAACCTCATTATTCCTTTATTCTCATATTCCATCTTCAGAAAAACCTGATATCCGAGTAAATAGTTAATGCACAGGAAGGATGAAATAGGGACACCACATTTCCCCAGCACCACTCAAGGCACATCTTACAACATAAATGCCTGCAGTTTGGCTCAAAGCCTTCTTCCTGGGCTTTCCAGCTGGATCATGGCAAATGAGTGAGTTGTGTAAGAAACCTACATCGGACGTGACTGCGGAGCAGACCCTCAGAAGAGCATCAATTTAGAATGGTTCCCATGCTCTACCATGCATCACAATTCCCTGAGAAGCTTATCAAAATGCAGATTTCAAATCAAATTTCCAGAGAGTGCTGTTGAAGCTCAGGTTCTAAATCTTTGATATTTTTTTCTGTGGTTCTGATGCAGGTAGAACATGGACCCTGCACTGCTCTACAAACTAGCTAGAACTCTAGTGTGCTAGGTACTTAGACTGGACAAACTAGGGCTAGAAGTGAGGATGAGAGGTAAAAGACAGAACTTTTGGTTAGCCACATGCCATTGCGAGAAAAGGGAACGGAGAGTGACCAGGATCCCTGGCAAAAACACCACCTCAAAGCATCAGTTCTGTCAATTAGGCCATTAGCCAGTAAAAATCTCTGCAAAGAGGGAGACAAGGGCCAGGATGCCTACAACCACCAGTTCCCCATGGATGCAGCACCCAGACAGGGAACATCCCACACACACTCCTGTCCTGTTCTCCCAAGACTGAGTCCTCTGGGACAGTTGCTATCTCTGAACATCCAACTCCAAACATCTGAGACCACTGGGAACAAGCCTCACCTCCTTCACACTTTGTTATATTCACTGGTTTCTGTGAAAGTCCATTTCCAAGCCTTGACCCATGTCTAGCTGACAAATGGATTTGCACCAGAAACCAAAACCTAAATCTGCTTCTGTAGAGTGTCAACTATACTCAAACTTTGCCAGAGCTGCTCTAAGTCTTTGCTCAAAACCCTCCAACCCCACTTTTAGCAGAAGTTAACATAAATCTTTAAGTTAAAGGGTCCAGAGATAAGAAAGGAAGCTGCCGACAAAAAAACAAATGGAACTAGCTGGGACCAAGATGGGAATAAATCTGACCTCCAACAGACCCTCAATCCCATTGTATGCTGATTTTCCTACATTAGCATATTCAGTGACACGCCTACCTGGTGGCCATGACTGGACACTAAGGACCAAAAGAAGATAAAAAGGGGGTGGCACCCCTCTCCCTCGAAAAAGCACTGCCCCTTCCCCAGTAAACTAATGCACATAACTCCCCATCATTAGTCTCATTCCTCCTCCATTTGCCTTCACTCTTTAAAATTAAATTCCTTTTGCCAGGTAGGCAAGAAGTTGATCTGGGAACTTAGTTCCTGCTTCTCCATTCTTTGGTCACTGAATAAAGCTTGTGCTTTGTCAATTTCAGCTGCAGCTTCATTACTGGCTGCTTGAACAAAACAGAAAAAGAACCTTCCCCTAAAGAATACAAAAAAAAGAGTGGATATATGTATATGTGTAACTGATTCACTTTGCTGTACACCTGAAACTAACAACATTGTAAATCAACTATACTCCAATAAAAATTTAAAAAAAAAAGAACCCTGCCCTGCCGGGTAGGGGTAGCAGAGTCTATATGACTTAATTCAGTAACAAAACCATAAGCTCCCCAAACTTTTCAAACTTTTTTCCACTCTCCTCTTAATTCATTCCAGTCACACTAGCCATCTTGCTGTTCCTACAGAAAGCCAAGAAAGTTTCTGCCTCCTTTTTGTAAACCATAGAGTAAATTAATGTATATATGTGTATGGAAATTAATTAGTGTGTATTAATGAATCATACATACAATCCTATTATCAATTCAACTAAATGTGAATTAAGTCAGAAATAAAACAAAGCACTGATTGTAAGATTGGTATCAGCCTACTTGGCCAATGCTTTAAATTAATTTAAAGCCATTAAATTAATTATTGAGATTATAAAACTTTGTACATAGTAAGTTTTCTATATCACTAATAAGATCAACTAAACATCTGATCTAACTAAAATTTTTAAATGCTTAATTTTTTCAGTTTCTAAAATTTATACAGTTGCCTAATTGTTGATATTCTAAAGTTGAAAAAATAGTTTAAATTTCCTATGCTTTAATTTTCCAGTCAGAATGAGTTACTCTGTAATGTTTCATGATGAGAAAAGTGGTACAAATTTATTATATTTACTTACTCACTTTTTTTTAATTGGAAGGGTTTTACATTAACAGTAAGTCCTGAAACTCAAAATGAAGACTTCCTAGTCAACTGTGACAGTCTTTGAATACCTACTGAAGCAAAAAGCAATTAAAACACCCCCCACATTTCTTACCATTCACTTGAAAGATGTGAGTCTGATAGATGTGTTCATAGCCCTCTGCATAGCAGGTGTAATTGCCCATGTGAGTTGTGGTGACCTTGGTAATATATAAGGATCCATCATCTCCAAAGTCCTATAGAAAAAAAGTAAAATTAAATAAAATTAGCTGTTTTTACTTAAAATGTATTTCAACAATTCACTTTTTAAAAAAATGTACTCAGGAGCAAAGTAAATTAAAATATTATCTTTAAATTATCAAAATGATCACTGTTAGTTCTATAAAGTTGCAAGATTTTATAGGCTGTAATTACTATCTTCTCAAGACAAGTTTTGTTTAAAAAGTATAATCTCAGTATTTATTTGAAATATCTGAGCTTATATAAAATAACTGAATTTTCACATATTTATTCTAATTCAGTTTACATTTTAATGAATAAAGGTATAAAATATTTTTCTTATTTATAGCTAAAACAAATAGCTCTTAACTACATTCTTCACATTTTTAATTGTCTATTAAGTTTTACATCCTTTAATTATATCTTTACCTAGGAAAAAAATATTAAAACAGTGTGGTTTCAGACATAAAATGTATACCCATATCAGTAGAACAGGATTTTTTTAAGCCTCCCAGAAATAATCAGTACATTAGCTAAAATAACCACGGCATTTCAAATTTATGGGGGAAAATATGCATAACCATTTTAGAAAAAAGATTAAAAAAATCTTGTGCTGTTTATCAAAATCAAATCCAAGAACCACCTCTGGAAAAGTAAAGACCAGAAAATCTTCTCTTTCATAAAGGGAATGAATACACTGGCAAAAACTGTCATAATCAACTTATTCAGAACTCTGGAAATAGACAAAGGCTCACACCAGCGCACACAGCATTACTGGAAAAACTGGCTGAATTTCAGCAAGGACAGCGAGCCTGGTGGCTTCCCTCTCTTCAGAGCTGCATGGAAGCCTTGGACCACCAGCTTCGTAACTCTGCTAGCAGAAGAACAGGTTTGAAGCTCCTCCAAGACCCCATCCTCAGAGAATCATCACAATCTGACCTACGTGGCAGCTCCCTGAAAATTTCCATTTTCATGAATTCTTTTTATTTGAGCAAGACTTAGAGTTGAGTCCATACGTTTCTGACTCCATACGTTTCTGACTCCATACGTTTCTGACTTTACCTATATTCACACCATGTGCATTTCTGTTAAAAATAGCTTCCCTCTAACTGCTACTGACTACAGATTAATTACAATCAAAAAAATGACTATGGAGCTATTGAATATGGACCTCAAAATAATGAAAATGTTCTCCCAGTCAAGAAAGAGAGAGACAGAGAGAAGAAGAGAGAGAAAAAGAAATGGGGGAGAAGAAGAAGAATGAGAATAAGGAGGAGGAGAAGCAGAAGGGGGCTGGGGAGGAAAGAGGAGGGAGCTTCGGGGGAGAGGGGGAAGAGGAGGTGGGTCAGGAGAGGAGAAACATACTGTATGTTCTGGCCATCAGATTATTTAGCTGATGAATAATATTGTCTTAATGATTATCAAATGAAATAAAATTCCTCCATATCATATTATATGAGACTGATCATACCACTCTTCTGCAGCTCCCAGGGGCATCTCATGGACTTACAGGAAAAGCCTCATGCCCTGCACGACAGGGGAGAATTTGGAGATTAAACCCTAACAGGGACGTCACTGAGTGACACCAATTTGTGATAGCATCCCTTGCATCACCACGGGCTACCATTAGAAACAGGGCTCCTGGGTGAGCACTTAGGCTAGAGAACAGAAACACCGAACAGCAAGGCCATGCTGTCCCTCAGGTTAACATTAAGGCAGGGAGTTGACACACAGCTGGGTATAATATGAGAAAAAGCCAAACCTGTGCAGAAATCAGTTCAGGATGATTAGAGTTAAAGAAATTTTGAGAAAAACTATGAGCCAAAAATAATTCTTGACAACCTGAAATGTAATAGTAAGATACCTAATGAGCACAAGGCAGACAATCACACAGGACGTGCATGTACCATTAAGACTCCTCACAAGCAGAACAGACCAGGGAGACCAAATCAGAACAGAGATGAATCCCCTCATGGGACAAGAATAACTGGAAATAATCATAAAAACCCAAAGTATTATCTCATATTTGTAATTATGTTTAAATTCATTTATGCCAAACTGCACATAGGTCTTTTAAAGTCTATTTTCAAATAATACTTTTTAAATTATTCATAAAACTTGAAATAAACTTTTCCACGTGTTTTCCTGTATAGCTACCTACAAAGCTTGGCCCTTCCCAATCTACTATAATCCAGATTCCTTCACCGAATGATGTGAACATTTTCCAAGAATATAATCTTGAGAATGTTTATTAAAGTATCTTATTTTGCTATCTGTGTTATTCTGTAATACGAAATCCTTTTAATGTAGATATGCTCTAAATTAACATATTATGTGATCCCTTCTAATCTACATATCATTTCTTACTTTTTCCTCTTTCTTCCAAGTAGAAGCAAAATCTTCCAGCCTCAATATCTTTCAATACACAACTTTATAATCACCTTTTCAAACAGCATTTCTGAATAAGCAAGATTGTCTCACCACTTTGCATGAAGCATGGATTGTATCACTATACTTATTATAAAACTCAATATTTATTGAGCACTTAAATATGTCAGGCACTGTGATAAATAATTTAAATAAATTATCAGATTTTATCCTTTAAGCAACCTTTTTAAAATGCACTACTATTAGCCCCATTTTATATATATGAAAACTGGAATATGCTGATGTTAAGCTTGGGCTCATCTGAGGTCACCAACTGCTATGGTCTGGATGTTTGTGTGCCCCACCCAAAGTTCATCTGTTGAAATACTAAAGCCTAATGTGATAGCGGGCCTTTGGGGGGTGATTAGGTTGTGAGGGTGGGGCCCTTAAGAACAGGATTAGTGCCCTTATCCTACAGAGATTTGAGGACATGGGAGAAGATTCTGGCTATTAATCGAGAGGGTGGCCATCACCCAGAATATTAATGTGCTGGCACCTTGATCTTGGACTTAGCCCTAGAACTGTGAGAAATACATTTTTGTTGTTTATACCACCAAGACTTAGTCTTTTGTTATAGCAGTCCAACAGAGTAAGACACCAACCAAAGTAAGGGATCGGAGATTGGCATCCAAACAAATGGTCAGACTCCAGAACTGAACCCTTGTTATTATGCAATTCTTAACCCATCTTCATTTTTCCTGATTCTCCATTATTTTAGCCAAACATAAAACTTACCTTTTGAGGTTTTTTTTTAATACGGATACATCAATCCTATGCCTTACCTCCATCCTGATTCAGCATTTCTAATCTTTTGATCTTTCATTTTCTCAGCATTTTTCCAATCTTAAGTAGATTAAACTGTGTGATTTTGATGCTCAGCCATGGTTGAGAGTTATGTCCTTATGTAACAGATGCTCCCTGAATTTGGGGACAAAATCTTGCACTTATTTGGAACCCCCATTACACCTTTATAATCTTGCTGCCAATAGATTCTCCACAAATATTTCTTCAGTGATTAAATCTTTATGAATCTCTACACCATTAAAAAGTTGCCTCAGGGCACTAATGTCTGGAAATTCAATAGAAAAAACCTAAAACCATTTATTTTGTTGAGTTGACTACCTATATTATTTTCAAAGCAGTACAAAAGAGAACTGTGGAAAAAAGGAAAATCTATAGCACACTTCTAAAATTTTGAAAATTGTATGGCTACTACTAATTGACTATGATCAGTGGTGTAAGAGTAATAATCACAATGTTTAACAACCTATAGAGGACAGGCACTGATCAGTCAGAATGTATAAGGCAGTAAACATCAGGTATGACTACACCAGAATAAAACAGCTGAATTTTAGGCCTGTATTTACCCATAGGCATTTGTTATGATCCAAAAGATAAATCCCATCCATTAGAAAATGGTAAATTTCAAATTCGAGTTTATTTTCCTATTTCATATTATGTTCTTATTCATAGTTTTAAATTACATGGTCCCAGTATTACTATACTTTAAATGAGGTTTTCTATGTAATACACATTGCTTTGATATACACTGACATTAATTTCCTTTCTAATTCTGATTATGCTAGTATGCTTTTACTTTGTAATATTGTGAAAGCTATTTTCCTAGCTTTATGTGTACAAAATATATTTTCATAAAATAGCAATAAAAGTAATTTTAGCAAGCATCTACATATTGAAATTCACAAAAATACGATTATCTCATAATTTATGTGATTTTCTAAAAATTATGGAAGATTCTCACTAGTCTATTTTCTTAGATATTTAATCTACCATCAATAAAAAGCACAGTGAAGTATAAAATTAAATAATCTAAATCCGATTTGGTATAGTCATTACTTTTTATACCTTTTTTTCCTAAAGTAAAGAATTTCATGTATCAATTTAAAGAAATACAATAGAAAAGTAAACTAATATGAATTGAAATTTTTTTCCCAAATTGATAAGCAAACAAAAAGTCAAGCAACTGCATTCTTTGGTAGAAAACCAAAATTATGAAAACTAAGTGCAACAATATTATTTGATGGTATATGTAAACAGTTAGACTAATTATATTTTATTTCACTTGAGAAAATGACCCTGGCAAAAGTTTCCATTAATATAATAGTAATAAAAATAAGTAAAAATATCAACACTTTTATGGAGCAACTCTTCAAAATGTTTTACATATATGCAGAGTCAGATTTGCCCGGAAGCTGATAGAGTTTAAGTTTCAGAGCCCGTCATCTGTACAAGCCCTTTCCAAGGGCCTGGAATGTGTTTATATGGTCATATATTTCTGTAAAATTTAGAAATATATTTATAATTTTCTGTGACTTCTTTTCTTATTTTAATTAATATCCTATTTTATAGCTAATTGTTATTTATAATTTGTATCCTGTTTCTTAAATAGAATACCTTCAAAATGTAGGTACTTTAAAACATCAAGATCTATATAATTTTGAAATATATTAATTAACCATATTATTTATATTTTGACAATATGTTTTACACACAAAGAAACAGAAGTCAGAAGAGTTAACTTTTCTGTGGAGGCTAATAAGTTAATGATACAATATTCAGAACTAGGCTGTCTGGCTCTGCTTCTGAAGGTCCACACTTACAGACCGAGGTGTTTACATGGATGGGTCTCCAAGCTCAATGTCACATATATATAGAATGCAGTATGGCTCAATTTACATAAAGTTCAAAACAGGCAAAAATAAACTGCATGTTTTAGAGACAAATACATTTATGGTAAGAATAAAAAGAACTGGTTAACATATGACTCATGGTAGGAGTTATATCTAGAGTAGAAGGAAAATATAGTGGGGAAGAGCCTACAAGGGCTTCAAGTGTGTTTGTCATGTTACAGTCTTAAATGAGTATTGAGTCTATAATTATCCACATATTATTTTACTTTAAATTGTACGTATCTTATAGATACCCTCAGGCATGGGTAATATTGAAATATAAAAAGAAATTCAATAAAAAATCTGCTAGACATTAAATTGTGTATCTCGAAGTACATAGCTTCCCCTAAGTATATATATCAATAGAAATCTCAAAGTCTCTTTCTCATTACTTTAAATAGACTGGAATTGCACTTCTTAATTTAATGGAATAAAAATAAAACATTTAGATTTTAAACTATATTTTTGTGTATTTCAAAAGAGAATAAATCCTTATTTTGGTTTTCTTAAAAATATTTATAACATAGTAACCAAAGGTACCCGGTACCCAGAGTCCTGGTAACTTTTATGGAATTGGTTAATTAATGACATGTATTACAGAGTTCTGGCTCCATTTTAGGGTAGATAGATGGAAGGAGTGTTATCCAAACAAGAAGAAGCTGGGCAATCTGAAAAATCACCCTGTTCTTGAACCTATTAGTGTGCTGACTTTGAAAGGCAATAATGAAAGTAAAATCTAAGGAAAGCTGGAGTGAGCCTCCAGACAGACAAGACACAGGCAATCACTCACGTCTAACACAGCACTGGAAGGAAACAAGGAGGCCGTTCAAACAGGTACAAAAGATATCAACTAACTTCTTAAGGAACTGCTAAAAGTTGAGCAGCCACAGTTGTGAGAGTACAGAGCCCTGAGAGCACAGACACCGGCAGCCCCTTCTCCATGGACCCCACTGTTTGCTTCTGAAAAGTCTGGGGGCAGGAGAGAGCTGAGAAAGCATCCCTCAGGTAATGGCGCTGCTGAGGGAGAAAACAATTCTTACCTGGATCCTTCTCCCCAGTGGAGCAAAGTCTTAAGCTGCTGGAAAAAAAAGGCAGCAAATCCTGTCACTTTCAGTGGGTGAAAACTGACAGAGCTTGGGAAAAGGAGAGAAGCAAGAAATCCTCCTAGTTTCAGAAAATTAAAGATCCTTTACCACTGGAGGCAGGGCAGCATCATGGAGAAAACCTGGCTCAAAAGACTCAACTCAGAAAACCTGGCTCAAGAGACACATGAGCTGCCTAAGGCTGATGCTGAATGAGGAAAATGTAGAAAGCTTTGTTCCTCACCACCCAGGCTAGCGAGGATCAAGAAACCAGCAACAGCAGACTAACAGAGGGACAAGAGAATGGAGAGACAAAGGTGCAGGCTCACAGGAAACACCTAAAACTGAGGGTGGACGAAGCACCACCTGGAAGATGCTCAGATACCCCATCAGTCTGGTTCTTACCCTAACCACAAGGTGACACTGAAGAAACCGAGGCTGGCGGTGCACTGAAGGTAATCACAGCAACCAATAAAACTAAAACACAGCACAGCTCCTCATTAAAGGCCAAGCAGAGAAAGAGGCATGATTATTTCCAGACATAAACACTATCTACCTTGGTCTCTGCTACCCTACACAGAGCATGTACATTTCAATGAAAAGTTATGAGACATATAAAATGGAAAGGAAAAATAATCCGCTGTTGAGAGACAAAACAAACAGACAGAGGATTTAAAATTACTATGATTAATATGTTACAAGCTCCAGTGGAAAGACATTCATGAATAGATGGGTCATTTCAGCAGAGAAATGGAAACAATAAGCAAATGGCAAAGGGCATGCTGGAAATAAATGTACCCTCCCCACAGTAACAGAGATGAAGCATGACTCTGACAGGCTCATCAGTAGACCTGACACATCCAAGGAAGGCCTCGGTGAACTTGAACATAGGTCAATAGACAGTACTCGTATGGAAACAAAAGAGGAAATTATTGAAAACAATTTTTAAAGAACAGAGTATCCAAGGCATGTAGGCCGATATTAGTCTAAAATATATTTAATTGAAATAATGGAAGGAAAAGGGAGAGAATGGGGATAAAACATTTGAAAATGAATGGTCTAGAATTTTCCACAAATAAGAATTGTAAAACAATCTAGAAATATATTCATACTGCTGAAGACCAAAGGTAAAGAGAAGTATTAAAGTCTGTCAGAGAAAAGTACATAATCATCTTCAGGAAATGGAAAGTCTCCCAGGTTTTTGAGACCAGGTATAACCAGAGTAAAGGTATCACCATGCCTGAAAAAAATTATTTATCATTTAGAGGAGTGAATGTCTACCAAAGAGGTTAAGAAAAATCAGAGAAGGGAGGTAACAATGTCAAATCTCCAGCATAAAGCATGCTTTTCCTGGCTAGGAGAAGTTGGATCACACAGTTTTCTATAGCTTTATTGTAAAAATTAATAAATCAATTAATTGTATGAGCATATATAAATAACAAATACAATTTTTTTTACAAAAACAGATTTTGATGCTACTACCATTTTATCAGTGATAAAACTAACCATTTCTTGATATTTGTACTCAAATAATATTCATTTCTGATGATTTTCTTTTCAATAGCATTTGCTTCTTACTTTCAACGTAATTTCGATCATTATCTTTCCAATATCTTCTTAGGTAGATTTTACTATTCCGTTAAGTTGAGTTTAATATTCATTGATAGATATTTTAAATATCAGGGATTAAACTGGCAAATAATATTATGCAAAACCCACTCAGCATTACTACCATGAATCAACAGTCTTGAATCAGAAGAACTCTGGGACCCTGAAGAAAGCAAGCACATCATTCAGGGACTAATCAAGAGTCAGGAACCACACGGTAATTTGTTTAAGGGTGATTTGCAGCAGAGAGGTGATGTGTCAATAACTAGTACATCAAATTTTAATGTCTCTCAAGAAAAATGCCAATGTGGAAAAGGAAATGTCGGCTATCTGGTCTACTGCAAGCCACATGATTTGCACTACACACATTTTCTATTCTAATCATTTGCCAATAATAAGGGAAAAGAAAGAGATAATGCGCAGAGAATTCAAAAGTATCTTAAAGCTGGTTACATCAGTGTTTTCAGTTTATACAGCTGTCTTTATCATTTGTATATTTCAATAAAAACTGTTAAAATAAGCCACACATGTTGCAAAGTTTAATTTCCGATGACGTAGCTTGTACATAGCAATCCACAGAATCCATGTATTTAGCCCTATTGACACACTTATTTCTTTATGTTGTAATTGCCTATTTAACTGCAATGACTCGGAATTGAAAATAATCTTGTTTCCAGGCTCTAAATAAAGGTTTTTTCAAAAGAAATAATTGAAGAATGAGCTTATTTTGGAAGTAAAGACTTGTCAATCATTCAAAATATGTTTTCTCTATGACTTCTTACAGGTTCCTAGTTTCTCTCTAAATGAAGGTAATTGTCATTATAAATGCAATCAGAAAGCTGATTCCAACAGTGCTAATTACTTTATGTCAAAAATCAAATGCCCCCCATTTCATTTACTAAGCTCTTTTTTAAAAAAAAGATATATATTTGACTTCTATTACTTTCAAGTGTACAGCATAGAAATTTAACATCTTTATAGATTACACTTCATGCAAAGTTATTGTAAAACATTGACTATATTCCTGTGCTGTACATTAGATCTCTGTAACTTATTTATTTTATACATAGTAGCTGGTACCCCTTAATCCTCTTCACCCATTTTGCCCCTTCCCCCATCCCTCTTCCCTCTGGAAACCACCAGTCTGTTCTCTGTATCTGTGAGTCTGTTTCTGCTTTGTTACATTTGTTCCTTTATTTTATTTTTTTAGATTTCACAAATAAGTGAAATCATGCCCTTCAATGAAATTTAGTTAAGAGACCCAATCTTGCCCCCAAACTGAAAACTGAACTCTCTTCACCCTTCAAGGGAGAATCATTCCCTGTCTTAGAAGACAGGTCTTTCCAACAGCATTGTTAACAAATGAATCATCTTTTGTGGTAGACAGATTTCACTGATGGTCTCAATTAATTCTTTTCCAAGCCATGCCATTTCCTTTGTAACTTTCTAGTCTTCCCTTTGACTGTGGACTTTTCTATATCACATGCTCTGGCCAAAGTGATAGCAAATGTGCTGCAAGCAGAGAAGTGAAGAAAGAAAACTGCACTTCCGCTTGCCCTGTTCATGACACGGCCTGCTCTCTCTTGTATCCTCACCATCAGCATGAGAATGAGCGCTCACCAGCCTGGTGGCAGGTGAGAGTCCACGGGAGGCAGAGCCGCATCATCTCGGCTGAAGCTACCAGAGGCTAGTCAGTTCAAAGCATACCCTGGAGCTTATTACACAGGAGTACACCCAGCCAAACCAGCCCGGTTCAATCCAGAGCAGCAGGCACTCCAAGCTGACCCAAAACCTGGCAAAAAGATAATGAATGGTTGTGATTTTAAGTCACTAAATTTTGGAGTAATGTGTCATGGAGCAGTATCTATGTACTATAACTTTCTACCTCTGGCTAAAGTTTTCTCTCTCCATGATTTTTAAAATTTTTTTAAAATTTTGTTTTGTTTTCTTAAGAAATAATATTCATAGCACTTCACTGGAGCTACTGCTCAGGCAAACTAAATTGAGAATCAAAAAGAGCACTAAGGGCTTCCCTGGTGGCGCAGTGGTTGAGAGTCCGCCTGCCGATGCAGGGTACGTGGGTTCATGCCGCGGAGCGGTTAGGCCCGTGAGCCATGGCCGCTGGGCCTGCGCGTCCGGAGCCTGTTCTCCGCAACGGGAAAGACCGCAACAGTGAGAGGCCCGCGTACCGCAAAAAAGAAAAGAAAAGAAAAGAGCACTGAGTGAGGTGGTCACTTGGATTTCTCAATAGCTAGAGACCATTTTTCTTCATACCAGAAAGAGACACTGTGAATCCAAATTGCATTACAACTAAAATACATAATATTACGTACCATGAACTTTTACTTGGGAAGAGTTAAAAGCTTAAATTTAGGGCTTCCCTGGTGGCGCAGTGGTTAAGAGTCCGCCTGCCGAGGAAGGGCACACAGGTTCGTGCCCCGGTCCGGGAAAATCCCACACGCCGCGGAGCGGCTGGGCCTGTGAGCCATGGCCGCTGAGCCTGCGCGGCCGGAGCCACGCCCGCTGAGCCTGCGCGGCCGGAGCCTGTGCTCCGCAACGCGAGAGGCCTCAGCAGTGAGAGGCCCGCGTACCGCAAAAAAAAAAAAAAAAAAAAAAAAAAAAAAAGCTTAAATTTAAAATCTACAAATGTTGAGTCCACCAAATGATATAATTGGTAAACAGTAAGAATTATATTTTCTTAATTGTTTTTGGACCTAGAAATTATCATACTAAGTGAAGTAAATCAGACAAAGACAAATATTATATGATATCACTTAATGCAGAACCTTAAAGACGATACAAATGAACTTATATACAAAACAGAAACAGACTACAGGCAAGAAAACAAACTTCTTTTACCAAAGGGGAAAGGCATGGGTGGGGGGACAGGGGATAAATTATGAGTTTGGGATTAACATATATGCACTATTATATATAAAATAGATAACCAATAAGATCCTATTGTATAGCACAGGGAACTATATTCAATATATTGTAATAACTTGTAATGGAAAAGAATCTGAAAAATTATATATATATATGTATAAATCTCCTCTTAACTAATCACAAAGAAAAAGATATAATTGATGTTGAGGACCTGAATAAAGCCAGCTGATTTTTATTCTGCTCCTAAACTTAAATAATTTTCAACTCTCCTATTCAATGTTTGCATATGTATATGAAGCACTTTGCTGTACACCTGAAATTAACACAGCACTGTAAATTAACTAAAGTCAATAAAATAATAAAAGAAAAGAAAAAAGAAAAGAAAAGGCAGCATCCTCTGGGTGCTTGTCATTGACAAAAAGAAAAAGAATTAAACGTACAATAGGAGTGGTCTGATTTCCACATTAAGAGACATTGTTTCAAGGTTTAAATAAAAGGTTTTGAAAATCATTTGGAAATGTTTTACAATAAAATAGGTGCTAATTCAATAAATGTAGGCTTACTGACTGTTTCACTAAGTATGCATGAACCCACAGGTTGTTATTAAGGAATATAATAAGTTTGATGACTTTGTCAATTAAGCAATAATGATGAACAGCTGCACAAAATCAGTCTCCTGCTCTGGATCATTCCAAGAATTCGGGGAAAGAACCAGTGACTTGATGAATAGTGAAGAAATATAGTTTGTATGAGAATTGTATTATAAAATATCATGAATATTTTTTCTGTGTGCAGCTAGATGATACCCCTGGTGTTGGCTCAGCTGTCTTTGATGAGTCAGGAGACAATTAGGAGTATTGTTCTGCTAATTGCATATAACACAGCTAAAACATATATCATATTCCAAAACAATGACTCTTTTATATTTATTCTCTTTGTTTCAGAGATAAGAATAAATAAGAATTTTAAAAAATGAAGAACTTTAAAACCTTCTCTAAGGCAATTTATTTTTTCAGGAAATGTTTACTGGGCACCTCTTCTTTACCAGCCACTGTGAATCTCAAACAAAGACTGCATGACTCTCCTTTCGGATGTCTAATGGTAAGAAATTATTTCCTTTTAACTGATCACAAAAAAAAAGATACAATTGATGTTAAAGATCTGAAAAAAGCCAGCTGATTTTTATCTGCTCCCAATCTTAAATAATTTTCAACTCTCCAATTCAAAGTATGCTTAGGTAGAACAAAAGATATTCACAGTATTTACAGCAGAACAATTATTTATCATCTTTCAATTTTTTTTTTCTATTTCTGTTTCCTTCAGCTCTGCTGGATGATAATGTATATCCACACGTGTATTATACTTTTCCCGTGAAAACTGAGCTTCTTAGAAAAGACTTGCTGTTGCTTGTGTTAACTTTACAACACTTCATCCAATTATTTATTTAGGTCATCAAATTTTTGAAAAATAAAGACGTGGATTTGAAACACAGCTTTGTCATGGATTGGTTTCAAGAAACTGGAGAAAGTTATTTCATCTCTCTAGGCTTCGATTTCCAAATATACAACATAGGAATTGAAATATTTGCTTACTTTACCTCACAAATAGATGTAAGGAGCAAATAAAATGCACTTTTGGAAAGCACTTTGCAGTTAGAATAAAATGTGAGACATATTCTCTTAATCATAAGGAATTAATAGTTTGTACATCTGATTTTGTGGAGATTTCTAAATGGGAATAAACTTGTTAAAGTTACAAAGGACTAACATTTTATAATTACTTCTAACAGTTCATCCCCTCATCAACAATCACTATATTTTTCATGTAGTTGGTAAGATGTTCTGGAGTTCTTTAGAAGTGGAGCTGAATATTCTTTCTTCCTCAGGGAAGGACTGCTTCACTAAGGGTTCCTTTTCTCTGGGCCATATGGAGTCAGATAGCTTCATTGTTCAGATGATAGTTTTACACTCAGAGAAAAATGGGAAAGAAAAGAGTAACTGAAAATAAGGCTATATTCACAATTTGGACATTTTCTACACTTTTCTAAAATCATGAAAACGACAAAGTCATGACTATGAGTCCTAAAAGAGTAATCTAATAGGTTTCTAGAGTGAATGTATTAGAATGCCTTTCTAATAAATCGTAAATACATATCCCTTAAAAATATTTTATACCTCAGGCTAACATACATAGGGGGAAAAGACGTGTGGCACAATAAAAGAAAATGTTGTAAGAGAGTTTCATTTTATTTTTTTAATTAATTTTTATTGGAATATAAACAATGTGTCAGTTTCTGCTGTACAGCAAAGTGATTCAGTGATACATGTACATGTATCTATTCTTTTTCAAATTCTTTTCCCATTTAGATTATTACAGAGTATTGAGCAGAGTTCCCTGTGCTATACAGTAGGTCCTTTTTGGTTATCTATTTTATATATAGTAGTGTGTATATGTCAATCCCAATCTCCCGATTTATCCTTCCCTACCCCCTACTTTCCCCCTTAGTAACCATAAGTTTGTTGTCTACATCTGTGACTCTATTTCTGTTCTGTAAACAGGTTCATTTGTACCATATTTTAGATTCCACATATAAGTGGTATCATATGACATTTAGGTTTCTTCCATGTCCTAGCTATTGTAAATAGTGCTGCAATGAACATGGGAAGAGTTTTAAATTTTATATCAAAAAATAATATCTGATTGCTTCCCCAGGCTTGTCTCCTGCCATCAGGTTCTGTCAAGAGAGGCCACTTTCAGGGCTTCCCTGGTGGCGCGGTGGTGAGAGTCCGCCTGCCGATGCAGGGGACACGGGCTCGTGCCCTGGTCCGCGAAGATCCCACATGCCGCGGAGCGGCTGGGCCCATGAGCCATGGCCGCTGAGCCTGCGCGTCCGGAGCCTGTGCTCCGCAACGGGAGACGCCACAACAGTGAGATGCCCGCATACAGCAAAAAAAAAAAAAAAAAAAAAAAATGAGAGGCCACTTTCAGACCCTCCAGCAGCCCAGCATCCTTCCTCCCACATTGTGGCCCTCATCGCCGTTGCCAGGCATACACTTTGCAGAATATCACGTATGTATCCTTGAGATATTACATTAGTCTCCTGTTGGATAACATAAATTAGGTCCCCTTTGTACAATTTATCATATTACTCTAAACTCTTTTATTCTTAGTTTTGAGTATAGTTGTTATTCGCTTTTAATTTTTGTGTGACTATTTGTTAATCTACTATCTCCATAGTCTTACCTATGAAGGCAGGTACCGTGTAGTTCACTATGGAACCTACAGCGTTTAGCACAGTGCCTGGCAGATAGGAAGTGTGTGATGGGCATTTGAACGAGTTAATTTCAAAAAAATGAGGAATTAATGAATTATAACCACTCAAAGCTCACAGGCATTTAGTTGAAAATTATTTCTTAGAAACAACACTTTAAAAATACATAATGCTGAAAAGTTTAATTTTACCTTTCACTAGAGCTATATGCAGTGCTATATCATTAAATGTTGCCAATTAGATTTACCAGGCATCCTTAGATAACACTTCTCTGGATGTTTGAGTTTATTTGTATTATTATATCATGCTATGCTGTAGCATTCCAGTTTTAAACTAACAATTACACTGAAACACTTACTAATTTCATTGGATTACATAGCAAAGTTTTTATTTAAAGATGTTATCGAAATTAGATTCAACCTTGATACATCATGCAGTTAGTTTGCTGGATGAAATCAGTTACAGCTGTCAAATACTGTGAGTGGTCTGATATTTTTTCCTACATACAAGCTGATAAGTAAGCCTGCTACAGTTTCGTGAATGCTGGCAGAAGACGAGATATTCCTGGATCAGAGACAAAGGGCTTTATTACTCATGGTACAGCAAGTGGCATGAGCTTTGGACTTGTATCGGGTCCCTCTGTCCCCTAAGTCCAATGGGAGCCTGGTGAATGCTGAAGACAGTAAACAAACCTGCAGTCTACTTCACAGGGAGGCACTATTTCTGTCTTCAGAGACTGTATCCTTACAAACATAGTCCAGAACACAAACGGTCAGTGCCTCTGCTCACAGACATGCAAAAATATAATACATCCATGGACGACTGTTTCCTAGCGTATTCTTCTCCTATTGATGCAAATCTTGCAGATTACATTTTGAAATAATCATTTTATTCATTTTATCAGGGCAGTACGTATATGTGTCAGAAAAGTTTGATTTCGATAGGTAAATTTATGCTCACTAAATATTATACCAATTAAAAATATACTTGTTTATTGAAATTCTTCTTGCTAATAAAACAATGGATAACAATCTGAGGTTTTAAAAATATTAAATGTGTGGCTTCCCCTCTTTTGGGTTGTATTTCTAGGTTCAATTATGTTGCACAATTTAAAAGTGATCCTTTCGATGTGTGAGAATTATGTGTAGTCCAATCTCAAAACTATAGCTTTATTATAGAATCCTTAAGGTGGCAGCAGTGATAAAGATGTTAGTCAGAGGTGTATAGCACATATAACATCCCAAGTCAGTTATATCCTTTTTCCATTCCCAACATGTGCTGCTGGTTTCAGAAGAAACCTGATTCTATCCATGTTATAACCCAACTTTGCTTTAAAATTGAGAAATCTGAGGTGATTGCATGACTGAGGTCATTAAATAGAATTCATGTTTCTGAAATCTAGCATAGTATTGCTTTAAATAAGAGAGAGGGGAGGGCCATTTCCGTGGGGACAACTCTGCTCCTCCCATGGAAACCTACACGAGACATCACAGGAGGAGCAGGAAACCCAGGATTCGGCACAAATCTCCTTCTTGAAATGATTAGAGAGTTGCCTACACACTAATATGGAATTATTAACATATTAAATTGATTTCCTCTCTAATATACTTCATTTATATTTTGGTTGTGAATTATGTTTTTCTCATTTCTGTCTGCTAAATTCAGGTGCAGATATGGTAAGAACGGATTTGATTTTCTCTAAACCCTTTTCTCATGCATAAGACAAAATAGGCACCCTATTTAAATTTAATGTTATAAAAGGAAGATATAGAATTACTTGTAAGATAATTCAGCATACTTATTCTGTGAAGGAATAAGCTGAAACAGAAGATCTGAATAATTTGCCCAAGGTCTCAGAGCAGGTGGCATCAAGAAATAAAAATATATAAATAAAACTTCCTAAACCTGTTGATTATATTTCATTCATCATCTTAAGGTCTTCTTTGTTTGTAATTTAAACATTAATACTCTATCAAGAAAATTGAGATATTTGTATTTCCTTTATCTATTTTTTTAAGACCCCTGCCTGACACAGAATATGTGACAGCCATTCTCATTGACCTAGCTGAGGATGGTGTTTTTGGACAAGAAGATATCGATAAACCACCTCCTCTGGAGCATCAGACGGGATAATGGACCCCAAGTGAAGGCCAGGGGCCACTCAGGGTGCTGACTGAGAACAGTGCTTTGGACCAGAAAAGCCTTGATGCCAGGTGTGGTGGGTTTTCAGCCAAAGGTGAAACAGCAGCAGAAACACCCCCAGGACAAATGGTGGGAGCAGAGTCTACAGATGGGACAGAGAGATAGAGGAGGGGTGTCTGGGACTCTTGGGGGTACCATGACCAGCCCGAGATGCCTGTGACCCTGGGTTAGGGAAGATGGTACCCATATACGAGGAGGTAAATGTCTCCTCATAGCTCTCTTTGAGGCTCACGAGGTGGGATGCCTCCTGAGAAGGGGACCCTGCACGTAAACCCGGTGCAGGTGAGGCAGGTTTGAGAAGAAGTGAAAGGCACGGTGTACCAGGCAGTGCAGGGTGCTGGGTGCCAGGTGTGAATCACCTTACTGCATCCTCACAAGGTCCCGGGTGGTGGGCAGGATGATCCCATTTTACAGATGAGAAAACTGAGGCTCAGAGAGGCGAGTTCCTGCTGCTAGGAAGTGTCAGAGCCCAGAGCATGAGCCAAACTTGCCTGCTTGTCTTGGTCCCTTTTCCTAAGGCACTCAGCTACAGCCGGTGCCTGCTGTTGGAAGACCATGGGTGCAGTAAGAAGAGCACCAGACGGAAGTGACATTGTAGCGGATCTGAGAGAGGATGTGGGAATGGGTTCCTGATGCAGCTGAAAAGGTGGGCACACGCGCAAGGTGTGAGGAGGATAGCAGCCTCCCGGCTGTTGGGGGACTAGGGGCGAGAAGCGGGGCACCTGGGGAAATCTCGGCCTGACCTTCCCGTGGAAGCTGGATTACCCACTTATCCAGGAAGCAGGAAGGAAGTGATTTTCCGTTTCTTCTCAGCACTGGTGAAACACCAGGTGGTTGATAAGCGGGATGAAGGAGAAATGGGGTGACAGAAAGAGACATCTTTTCTTCAGTGACCAGGGACAGGCTGCCTCACCTCGGAATCGCACTAATCAGTCCCGTGGTGCTGCGATCACCCACCACCCATATAGCAACACACAATGTGGGGTGCTGGGGGGCAGCCACTGGGTCCTGCACACAGGTCACAACACACCACGGGAGTCAGGGGACCAACTGAACTGTCTTACGTGCATGGTCTGTCTTTCCATTACGGTGTGAACTCCAGGTGGGCAGGAATGGTATCTTTTTTTGAAGCTGTGATCTTAGATCAGATTTTCCCAGAAACAGCCTCTGAGGCTCGCTTGGGATGGTTCTGGGGAGCAATACCTCTGTGGGAATCAAGACTGGGCAGAAGGAGAGGGTGGGCTGAGATGTTATCATAACAGAGCCCTCAGCCCACCCACGGGGATCTGGGAACGTTCTCGGTTGTCCCCAGAAGCAAGGGATATCTATTTGTATTTCTTTAAATTTCTTCTTTAATCTTTTATGTGTTTATCTCACTAATATTTGTTTATAACTTAGTATATACACTATCACAGTAACTATAGCCTCTAGTTCTCATTAACTAAAATCTAGCAACATGTGATATATTTTCACTTACTCATGAGTTTTTCTACTCCCATTGTAAATATTATGAAACACCTACTAGGGAATAAACACCATTCAAGCACTGTGTATATAACAGGGAACCAACCAACCAAAATTTGACATCAGGAAGCATAACTACAGCGAGGGGAATCAGAGTAAACACATGAAGAATCTCATCTCCAGTGTAAAATTATGGCAGGGAAACATTATGGTGGGAAACTGACTTTAGATGGAATGGCCATGAAAGTACTCTCTACCAGGGGATGTCTTCCTCACAGAAAGGTTAGACTTGGAAAGAAAGCAGCCATGGGAGGAGCCAGAAAGAGGAGGGAGGTCCCCACAAATGAAAGCTGCAAAGTTCTGAGCTGTTGGAGGTGTCCTTGCAGTGTCATCATCACTGACTTTGGGGCTGGATGGGGTCACTGGGGGAAACAGAAGAGGGTAAAAGCCTAGATGTCGTGAAAATCTAAAGGTAGTGAGTGATGGGTTAGCTGGCAAACAAGAAGGCTGAGGATCAGCAATACGTGGGAAGGTAGGAGGGAAAAGAGATGCTTCACAGTTGTGTTCCTTCTAATAATTCACAACAGCAAATTCAAATAATAAAGTTGAACTTTAATGTTACTTCCAGATGAAGGAAAACCAATCAAACAATATATACATAAAAGTATTTGGAGTTAAATGGAAACAGTGTATTCATACTTACTAAGGAATGAAAATGTTCTATCCCTACTAACTTTTAGGATAATAACATGTAGTTCAATAACAAAGTGAAAAATGAACAAGGGTTTTCTTCAGTTTCCAAAGTATGTTTTTTCACTAAAGGAAAATAAGATTAGTGGCAGTTTAGAGGGCTAGAAAAGTCAGATTTCTCTACTTCGTCCTTCTCCAGAACTATTCTATGATTATGGTAGATTAGTTTGGTGCTTGAATCCACACTGTTGTGTTCAGCCTTTGTGATATTCAGTAGCCCATAGACTTGTGACATGATTCTCTAGATTCATTTAACAAAGATAAAAGGGTGGAGATGAGAAGTATAGAAGCCACCATGCCTTTCTGAGAGCATGATTTCAATTAGGCGTAAAAGGTTATGAAGCTTCAGAGGGAATTATTGCTCATGAACTGATAGGCTGGCTACCATGGGGGTTAGGGATTGGAAGATATAAGGAAAGGTGTTGAAGTGGGATCTGTAACAGAAACAAGGGTTATGTGATGAAGGCGAATCCCATAAACTCTTGTCCCAGAATGATCATCTCTAAAATTGGGATATGAGTGATAACTACCATGTTACAAGACTAAACATTTTAATTTGTAAAAAATACTTACGAATGTGTCTGCAACACTACAATTTTAATATAAAGGCTTATTGTTGTTTTGTTATTCTAATTTTAAATCGCTTAATAATTACAGCTTAAGATTGAATACTGAAATTTAAACAAGCTTGAAGTTAATTAAGGTAGTAAATCTTTTAACCAAGCCTGAGGGGTACAATATCTATTGAACCCAAAATATAATCACAGCATTTTTTGGAAACTGGAACTAATACATTACAATTCACTAATGCAGCACCTAATATAATGTCCCTGACATTTACCGTGGTGGTCTAATCATGTAAGTATCAATACTTAATAGGTGGTGATCCTGATGACGTGAAAAGAAGGGACAGGAGCATGGGAGCTAGAGGACAGAGTGGGAGTGAGGGAGAAGGTCACAGGAAGACCAGAAGCCAAAATCCCTTCAAATATTATCCTTTAAGAAAACATTCAGGTAAATCCATATGCAAAAAGTTCTATTTACATTTCAGAAATACTCACCTGAACTTTCCTTTAAAAAGCACATTCTCTTACCATCTTTTAAATTATAAATTACAAGTTTTGTTCCACATGTAACTTTTCTGGAGCATATCTGGTCTGTGAACTGACTAACAGCATAAGTATATAGAGTACAGAAAATATAATGAAGTGTGAAGGTCATGTTTAAAATATTTATTTTCTGCAAAGACTTTGATTGAAACAAACATTATAAGGTATGCAAAACATGAATTCCTAATGCAGTTCAATTATATTTAATATGTCATTGACTAATTAAAACTTGTTTGTGTTTTACTTTTTAATCCTTACAGCACTATATATATATTCCCAAATTATTTTCATGTTTAAAGAAAGAAAATATCTAAACATTTAAATTTAAAAAGTGATATGAGCTTATAATGGATTATTGCTAACAAGAATTGTGCTTCCAATTTACTTGAACTCCCTAAAGAGGGAACTTTACCAAGTGGTTTTATATTAGAAAGGACCAGTCTCTTCTGTCATACTTGACACTCTTCTTTAGTAATTGTTTTATCTCAGAATTATAAAAGATAAATCTAATACAATTGGCATGACTATTAAAGCTTAATTATCCTATAGGGATTCTGTTAAAGTTCTCAGTCTTTTTCTATATGAACTCAGAGATCTGATGCTTAACAATTATCTGATTCTGAGACAGTAAGAAGAGCCCCTTGAACCTCAGTTTCCTCACCTTTAAAATAAGGTTAGGAAAACATGTCATCTGATTAAATAAGTTTGGGTCAGTTAATGTTCTAGTATACTACCTGTCACAAAATAGGCATTCATTAAACCAGAAGTAACTTAGAAGGAATTTACCAAAGGGGCAAAAGCAAGGATTTTGAAATCAGAACCTTGGAAAGGATTTTGATTCCATTCTATACTTGCTGTATATGTTCACAAGTTAACTGGCCTCATTGATTACTAGGAATAAAAGAATGTTTATGATATATGCATATGAAGATTCTGATAAAGTACAAGTAATCACTTTCATTGTCATTTATAATTATATTCCAACTATCTATTCTCATTAGTAAATCTTCCTCCTAAACTCTGATAGAAAATCATTCCTATATTCCATCCATAATAAAATACACTATATTTAAAATAATTTTATTCTCAGAGACTAAGTATTTGCAATCAACAAAAATTCATCAATCCCTCTTCATCATTTAATGGTTGATAATCCCAAAAATAGTGAAGGAAAACCTTAATTTAAATATAGGACTGTAATCAGGTATCCATTATTATCTTTTATGGGATCTCAATTAGAGATATTTATTGAGATGATAGAAACTGTAATCAATTGTGGCTGAAGAATGTCACCTGCCATATCAGTAAACAAAGGATGCTGGGCCATGAAGCCCTCACTCACTGCAGTTGCCCCCAAAGATGCCCCCTGAGGGGACTCAGGATGGGAAAGAGCAGGATACTGACCCCAGAGAGTTAAGGTGCTCATCAAAGGAGTGATGTCAGTGAGGCCAGACTCTTGCCTCTTCCCGTACATAGAAGAGCTCTAGACTCATTAACATGAGGTGTCTGGTTTTCTTTAATTAACAGTAATCTTTTGATGTTCTGACGACTGCTTTATTTATTTATTTATTTCTTTTTGCAAAAACCCCTCTATATCCTGGCTCCTCCCTCACTTCTGTGGAGCCGTCCCTCGGAGCATCTGAGAGGCTGCCTCCTGGGCTTACATCCTCAGTATGCTGCCAAATGAAACATAATCCTCAACTTTTAGGTTCTGCATTTTTTTTTTTCAGGTGACACAATCAACAAGGATCAGGTAAAATAAATAAATGAAAGATAAAAGCCTCCTGAAAAATTACAAATTTATGTAGTCCCACCCTCCAGATTTATATTCAAGGGCAACATAACAAAAAAGGTACCTTTATCAAGTGTTATAACTATACCTAGGGTAAAAAGAATCTGATTTTTTCGCCTCTTTAAATATCAAAATCTTGAAACATGAAAAGTGAGTTGTACAATCCCTTTGTTCTTGCATAGAAACATTATTAATTGTTGCACTGAAGTGTATCACTCCCTGTAACACCATAAGAAATGTTAGAGTGACAATGGGATTGAATTACCCTCGGTAGATCGAATAAACATCAAAACGAAATGGTACAATTATTCTCCATTTCTCCCCGTGCTTCTATATTTACACTATCATTATACTTCTGGTGCCATCTTCCATAATGGCATGTGTAGAAACTTTTTAACAGGCTATTGTAGCAATACATTTTAAAAAGGTAGCCCACGATGAAGTGAATCAGCTATATGTATACCTATATCCCCTCCCTCTTGGACCTCCCTCCAACACCCCCCATCCCACCCATCTAGGTCATCACAGAGCACCGGGCTGAGCTCCCTGTGCCATACAGCACGTTCCCACTAGCTATCTGTTTGACGTATGGTAGCGTATGTATGTCAACCCCAATCTCCTAATTCATCCCATCCCCCCATCTTCCCCACCTGTCCACATGTCTGTTCTCTATGTCTGTGTCTCTATTCCTGCCTTGCAAATAGGTTCATCTGTAAAGCAGCTATACCCCAATAAAAAAAAAAAGAATAGGTCATAAAGAACATTAATAATTTAGTGTTACAGTATCTCTAAAATTTTCCAAGTACATACTCACTTTAGGGGACTCTACCCTACAACAATGAAAGCATCAGTATATAAGGATATATTCACAAAGATGCGTTTACTTCAGTATTGTTTACAGTGGGGAAAAAACAACCCTGAATGTCTATTAGTAGAGAAAGAGTTGAATAAATTCTGGTACGTTCGTACTGTGGAAAAAACAAAAAACATAGCATACTTAGTTTTCCTTCTGTCAAAGTTACTTTATTATGCCACACCTTTTGAAACTGTTAGGATTCTATCTGCTTCTCAACAATCACATTCTCTTATTTCTCCTGGTAATCTGAGTTTAAGAGCAACACATTCCTTTTTCCCCCTAAAATGTATCTTCAGACTTTATTCCTTTATTAGAAACCGTGGAGACACTTAAAAAACTCATCTGGTAGAAAAGTTTATCATCTTCATTTTACAGTGAAGAGGCTGCAAATCTCAGTCCAGATTCCCATCTAGTTAAGGGTAGAGAAGGCCTTTCTGAAGGCAAAGACCATGGCCTTCATACAGCGTCATTCTGCCTTCCTATTGCCTGGCCTATATTACCTTAGCTCAACACTTGAATCATGATTACAAACAAAATGCTACTTTCCCAAAGCAGATTTTTGCCTTTTTCACTTATCATTTTATAAATATCATAAATATTGAATTGTGCTTCCCAATGTTTCCTATAACTTACTTCTTTTGATTTTGTTTTCTAATCCTCAGGGGATAAACCCCAAGGTTGTATTTGTGAAGTCTTGTTGAGATCATTACATATTCATTACTATTTATAATTTACCTAGTTTTCAGGGCAAAGAATACATTAGGAATTTACATAAAACCAGTTTAAGTTTAAAAGCTATATATCATCTTATTTGTTTTATATTTCTTAGAGATAGATCACCTGATATTTCAGACATGAAGTTTGCATTATTATGGTCTGACAAAACCCTAAGGCTGAGTTAATTTGCTCTTGTTGTTGGGATAATTAACACGAGACTCTGGCCTACAGCTAGAGAAACATGGAACTGGGATGTCTTGTGCACCATAAATCCAACTGAAGCTTATATTAATCTTGTGAATTCACTGACACAATGTTCACAAATTTAAAAAAAAATTTTTCCTAAGTCACACTCATTAAATTCTCATGATAGTCATAGAACTTTTTAATCTACTTTATATAGAAAATGTGTGAACTATTGTATCTTTTCTCCTCTCTTATCTAAAATGTACACTTTTGGGGAATTCCCTAGCAGTCCACTGGTTAGGACTCTGAACTTCCACCACAGGGGGCACGGGTCCCATCCTTGGTTGGGGAACTAAGATTTGCATGCTACAGGGCACAGCCAAAAAAGAAAAAAAAAAGAAGAAAAATGTAGTTTAAAAAATATATATACCCTTTTTTTAATGTAATCTGCACATCACTTGCATTAGAATCCCAATGGATGCTTGTTTAAAAATATAAATTTCTTCTTCCAGCCCATCTATTTATTAGATCATGAGAGGGAACAAAACACATAATTAAAACCTTCCCGAGATGATTTTTAACATATATTAATGTTTGAGACCCACTACACATGCTCCTGCTTTTTTGCCTTTATCTGTGAAAAAATAAAGCTCTCCCTCATTTCCAAGAACAAATTATTTAGTTTTCTTAACCATATTACCTCACATTTTCCTTTTGTCATTCTTGCTAGATATCCTCCTTTATCTCCAGCAATCTGAAAAGCTTCTTTTATCTAAAACCCTTCTTTTATCTAAAAATTTATTCTGATTTCCTCTAATAAAAAGTAACTTGATCCAGCTACACTGCCTGATGTTTCAGCCCCAATATAGCTAAGTTTTGCCATGAACAACCCTCTGGAAGTAAAATTTTATGCCTATACTATTTTCTATTATATATGGTTCATCATTTTTTTCATCTATATTGTTCACATTGGCATTATCCTATATTTCTTGGCTAAGGTCCAATTTCAAACTTTAACTGACCTTATTGATAGAAAAGTTGACACAAGAATCAATCTGGGAATCTGAAATTGTGTAGGGCATATGCACATGGTTGTAATAACCATTACAAAACTTACTATACACAGATACTTGGGCCATAGGAATATCACCCCTTTGGCTTAGTGACCAGTATATGATGGTGGAAGATGAGAGAATGTTGCTGATTGTAGAAAAAACAATTTATTGGCTCACACAATGTTCATGCCATGCCCTTCCTGACATGACACATCTGCTCTAGGAGGATAAGGTAAAATTAGCCAGAGAGATCTGAAGATGCTTTACTGCTGATTCTTAAGATGGAGGAAAGGGGTCATGGGCCAAAAAAGCTGGCAGCCTCTAGAAGGTGGAGAAGATTTCCCCTTAGTCTCCGGAAGGAATGCAGCCTTGCCAACACCTTGATTTTAGCTGGTGAGATCCATCTTGGACATCTGATTATACTGAAGTAAGCCACTTGGTGCACCCTGCACACGAGGAGAAGGCATTTTTCAACGGTGCAGATAGCAGGAGGTGGGATCAGTGGAACCATCCCTATCACAACTGTACTTTTGATGAGTGACAATACTTCAAGAAATTCTGAGTCTCCAGGGGCTGCAGGGGATGAGAAGATCCTGGCCTATGACATATTGATTGGATGGAATTTTCAGACTGAAATGATGCTGACTCCATTAAACCTTGGGCAGTCTCTCCTGAGCTTCAGTCTGTGAACATGTCCCATACAGTGGGATATGGGAAATGTGTTTGGAAAAGCATCTCCTACCATCCCTCTGCCTTTTGTGGCTGTGTATTACAAAAGCAGCTGTGAGCCAGGGGTTACGACTATGGAATTACTTGGCTCCTTTGGTTGATACTGGTTGCTTGGATCTGCTTAGCTCCTGAACTCTTGCTGGCTAAAAGATCTCTCTCCACTCTGTCAGGGTTTGTAAACATACTCCAAGAAACTCAGGAATCTTGGAAGAAAAACTTTTGGGGACAATGGCTCTTTAGCTTTCTGTTAGACAAATGGCTCCTTAACATTTGATTTCATTAGGAATAAAGTTCTCATGTCAAGATTCTAAACAAGGAAAATATTAGCCAGAAGACTCAGCAATGCAAGTGAGATATTAGGAAGTTAGCTGGCCCTACCTTGTCCACTTTCTTTGTCTACCTAAATTGCTTCCATGATGTCTGAAGTGCAACAACTGTGAAAAAGGAAGGCCCAGAATGAGGGTAAAGTAACCTGTTTCTAGGCTTGTTTTGTATCTATTCAACCACCCTATGTCTTTTGATTGGAACATTTAATCCATTTACATTTGAAGTAATTATGAAGAGGTATATACTTGTTTCCATTTTGTTAATTGTTTTCTAGGTTTTTTTTGCAGTTCTTTCTTGTTCTTTTGCTGTCTTCCCTTGTTATTTGACACCTATCTTTAGTGTTATGTTTGGACACCTTTCATTTTTGTGTGTGTCTATTACAGGTTTTTGGTTTGTGGTTACTATGAGGTTTAGATATAGCAACATATAGGCATGTGTGTATATATATATATATAAAATATATATGATTATTTTAAGTTGATGATCTCTTAAGTTTGAAAGCATTCCAACAATCCTGCGTTTTCACACACCCACAGCATGTTTAATCTTTTTGACATCATGTTTTGCATCTTTTAGTTTTGTGTATCCCTTTACTACTTATTGTGGATATAAATGATTTTTACTACTTTTGTCTTTTAAACTTCCTACTAACTTCATAAATGCTTGATCTATATTACCGTTACTATATATTTGCCTTTATCAATGAGATTTTTCCTCTTATAATTTTCATATTTCTAGTTGTGGACTTTTCTTTTTCACTTAGAGAAGTCCCTTTAGCATTTCTTATAAAGCTTGTTTAGTGGTGCTGAACTCTTTTAGCTTTGCTTGTTGGTAAAACTCTTTATCTCTCCTTCAAATCTAAATAATTTGCTGGGTAGAGGATTCTTGGTTGTAGGCTTTTTTCCTTCTGGCCTGAAAAGTTTTGTTGAAAAGTCAGCTGACAGTCTTCTGTGAGTCCCCTTGTACATAAATAATTACTTTTACCTTGCTGTTTTTAATATTGTCTATTTTTTGCCATTTTAATTACAATGTGTCTTGGTGTGGTCCTCTGGGTTCATTTGTTTGAGACTCTTTTTGATTCCTGGGCATGGATTTCTATTTCTTTTCCCAGGTTAGAGATATTTTCAGTTATTATGTCTTCAGATATGTTCTCTGACCCTTCCTCTCTCCTGGGGTAGCAATACTTATATCAGACAAAATAGACTTTAAAACGAAGACTGTAACAAGAGACAAAGGAAGACATTACATACTTGATAAGGGATCATTTCAAGCATCTTTTCCAACCGCTACACTATGAGATTATAAATCAACTACAAGAAAGAACTGCCAAAACCACAAACATGTGGAGGCTAAAAATATGCTACTCAAAATCCAAGGGGTCACTGAAGAAATCACAAAGTACCTAGAGACAAATGAGAATAAAGCACAATGATCCAAAATCTATGGAAGACAGCAAAAGCAGTCTTAAGAGGGAGGTTTGTAGCAATAACACCTCAGTAAACAAGAAAAAAATCTCAAACAAATAACCTAAACTTCCACATAAAGGGACTAGAAAAAGAGCAACAAACAGAACACAAAGTGACTAGATGAAAAGAAATAAAGATCAGAGCAGAAATAAATGAAATAGAGACTCAAAAAATAAATAAATAAAAAAGATCAATGAAACTAAGAGCTGGTTCCTTGAAAAGAAAAATAAAATTGATAAACCTTTTACCAGACTCATTAAGAAAAAGAGGGAGGGGCAAAATCAATAAAATCATAAAGGAAAATAAAGAGGTTACAACTAAAAGTACAGAAATACAAAGACTCATAAGAGACTACTATGAATATTTATGTGCCAGTAAAATGGACAACCTAGAAGAAATGGACAAATTCCTAGAAATGCACAGTCTTCCAAAACTGAATCAGGAAGAAATAAAAATTGTGAACAGACCAATTACCAATAAAGAAATTAAATTAGAAAAACAAACAAACAGAAACCTCCCAATGAATAAAGTCCAGGACCAGAGAGCTTCACAGGTAAATTCTACCAAATATTTAAAGGAAACTTAACACCTACACTCCTTAAATTATTCCAGAAAATTGCAGAGGAAAAATTGCTTCTAAACTCATCCTACAACACCAACATCACCCTGATACTAAAACCAGAGGAAGACAGCACACAAATAAAATTATAGGCCAGTATCACTGTTGAATATAGATACTAAATTATACTCTATAACTATATATGAAAATTGTTAAGAAAGTGAACCGTAAAAGTTCTCATCACAAGGAAAAATAATTTTTCTTTTATTTTGTATCTATATGAGATGATGGATGTTCACTAAACTTATTGTGATAATCATTTCATGCTGTATGTAAGTCAAATCATTATGCTGTATACCTTAAATTGTACAGTGCTATATGGCAATTATATTTCAATAAACCTGAAGGAAAAAATGGAATTAATGACTTCATTCTCATTAGAAAAAAAATAAGAGGGCAGAAAACAATGGAATGACATCTTTAAATCATGAATGAAAATAAAATTTTGAGCATGGGATTATATAGCTAGTGAAAATAAATTTTATAGATAAAGAAATGCTCAGATCCACAAAACAGAGAATTTATTTCCAGTTGACTAGCACTACAAGAAATGCTAAATTGGGTTCTTTAGGAGGTAAGCAGCACATAGATAGATAGATAGATAGATAATTTATAGGCCAAAGAAGAAATCATGAGTGAAGTTAGAAAATATTTCAAACTAAATGATGGTTAAAATATAAAATTTCAAAATGTGTGGTTGAAGCTAACATGGTGCATATATATTTAAACAGTTTATAGGAAAGTAATCAAAGTTTAACCTAAATTAGCTAAGAATAAATAAGCAAAATAAATCCATACTAGATAGAAGGAAAAATAATAAAGACCACAGCAGAAACCAATAAAAAACAATAAAAACAGAAATATTAACAAAACAAAATTTGGTTACTTGAAAAGGTGAATAAAGTTGATAAACCTCTCACAAGTTTCTTATAGGAAAAGAAAAAGACCTATAGTATATCAAAATTGAAGTAGATGCCATTACTACAGATCCTAAAGAAATGATGATAAAGTCATGCTCTACGTAATACTTGTATGTCAATACGTTTGATGATTGGAATTTAGAATTATGGACTAATGGCTGAAAACACTCATATTAACCCAATAAACATGAGATGAAATAGAAAATCTGACTAGCCCTTTATCTCTTAAAAAATTGTATTTATTATAAAAATCTTCCCCCAAAAATAAAATTCAGAGTTTAGATGTTTTCACTGGTGAATCCTATACAAACTCTACCACAAAGTAGAGGAAAAGAGCCACACTTAAACACATGTCATGATTCCAGGAAAACCTGATATCAAAACATGACAGAAACATGACTAGAATAGGAAATTATAGCCTTTTATGAATATCATGAAAATATTTAATAAAATATTAGCAGTTAAAAAATCAATATATGTAAGTGATCATAAATAAACAATAATATATATTTGACCAAATAAATTTATCCCAGGAATGAAAAGGTAGTTTAATCCTTGAAAATTGAACAATGTAATCTACTAAATTAACAGAATAGTATAACCACCTTAATATATAAAAACAAAACATAGGACACTTTTCAACTCATATTAATGATGAAATTCATGGCATATTAATGTAGAAGATAAATTTTCAATCTAATAAGGAGTATCTTGGCCATGACAATATATCATGGCCAAATTTGCTTTATCCAGGAAACCAAAGTGGTGTATACTATAAAAGTCAACTAACTATATTAAAAGATTGAAAGAGAAAATTCTTAAGACCATTCCAAAAACTGCAGAAGAAATAACACATTTGATAGGAAAGAATCATTGATGATAACATTTTTTGGCACATTCAGAATACAATAAACATCCTTTATCTGCCAACAGGTATTCAAAACTAGAATAAACATCATACTTAAGGGTCAAACCCTTTTGAGACCTGTAAGAAGAGAAAAATTCCCGTTTTCATCACTTTCACTCAAGATTGCACTGGAGTTTAGAGGAGGTTCAGTAAGTCAAGGAAGAGAAATAAAAGCATAGAGATAGAACAGAAAGGACCGTGTCAGTATTCAACAACATTAGGACAAAATAATGGAGAAGTTTCAACAAAGTGTCAAGCAAGAATACATCTAACTAACACCCTTCTCTTCAACATGGAAAATATTTGTGTCAACACTTAAAGATTTATTTTTTCATTTTAAAAATATATTTTTGAGGCAGAAAATCTCAGTTTCATTCCTAGCTTTATTTCTAGAGTTTTCCAGTATCCTCAACAGAAATACCAAGCATCACAAGGAAGCATGGTTGAGATTGTTTTTAAACAAAGACACACTGTTGTACTTTGGGTTATATTTGGTACTGATTCTTCACTATGAGAATTTTCTAAACTTTTTGGTCCAATTTTTATTTTATAATATATTGAATCCAATTAGAGATTATGATATCAATGAACACCATTGTCATTTCATTCTCAAGTGCACTAACAAAAATGACAAAAAAGTAAATGACTATGAAGTAAATTTTGTATTTTTATTATTTTTTAATTAGCACTATTTGTAAAAATACATTCATTCCACTCTTGTCAATTTTTATTTCAATATTTATGTGGCATTAGATTAAATAAATGACTACCAAATGATCAGGTATTTAAATTTTTTAACTTGAAGCATTTTGTTTTTTTTGTCTTATTTTTGTTTGTTTGTTTTTCAGCTGTGCCACGCAGCTTTCAGGATCTCAGTTCCCTGACCAAGGATTGAACCCTGGCCACAGCAGTGAAAGCCTGGAATCCTAACTACTACGCCACCAGGGACCTCCCTGAAATAGTATATTTGGAATCTTTATAAATTATAATTATTGCTGCTTGTGAAGATTATTCACCCTTTTCATATTTAATAAATGGGGGCCCTGATTGTTGGAATTTTACAGTGGAGTGTTACATTATCAATAAAACTATTCTATAATTTTTGATAATATTTTACTTTAGTTTTAGGTTCAGCTTTTACCAGTACATTCCTTTTTTTCCCTTTGACACACTGTTTATGAAAGAAAAATAATAACATCTTGGTTTTGTATTTCCCACCTAAAGTGACTGACTTCTGACATGATATGGTAATTCAGGTCAACGACAAATATCTGTTATTTCTATTAAGAAGGCTACCATTTCTCCTCATCAACTGGAACCTCTAATTAATAGTAGAATTGTGCAGGATATCTTGCAGTCTTTGCTCAGAGTGCTTTAATTTAATGTATCTGAGATATTTGAAATGGTAAAACTCCCAAGGACTTGCTTATACATTTCAAATTTATTATTTCTATTTAATTAAATTTACATACGGTCTTAAGCAGTTAAGTTTTCAAGAGAAATTTTTAAGTGATGAAAAAGATAATAGGGATGGATGGACATAAGTGAAATTTTCCAATACTGTTTTCATACTATTGTACATCAAACAAAGACAATGGGGAAAATAAGTTCTTCCTCATAAGAGATAAGATAGCTATTACCAATTAAAAACTGCATTTGAAGTAATTACTAAAGAATAACAGCAGTCACTCTATTCCTATTTTGAAATTCCCATGCCTGCCAGATCGAAGTGTGGATCTCTACTCCATAACTTATGCACTCAATTTGTTTTATTTTTTCTTTTTCTTATATTAATAGGGCCACATGCTAATTTTTGTTTGTTTGTTTTTTGTTTTTTGGGTTTTTTTTGCGGTACGCGGGCCTCTCACTGTTGTGGCCTCTCCCGTTGCGGAGCAGGCTCCGGACACACAGGCTCAGCGGCCATGGCTCACGGGCCCAGCCGCTCCGCGGCATGTGGGATCTTCCTGGACCGGGGCACGAACCCGTGTCCCCTGCATCGGCAGGCGTACTCTCAACCACTGCACCACCAGGGAAGCCCCACATACTAATTTCTGAAAGCCTAAATGACTCCCAGTTCTGAAATCCAGATATAAGCATTTTACTTTGATATTTTAATCTTTCTCTGCATGTATAGACATAGCAATGTAATTTGTTTTAAAGATTGAAATTGAGGATATCTTTGGATATAATAATTCAGAGAATAATTGAAAAACATAAAATTGTGAGCATTTCAAATGTAAAGATTGTATACTTTTTTGATTCTCAAATATAGATACTATTAAAAGTTGCTTTATGTTATAAATAGAGGTAGAGACTTACAACAATAGGTGTCTAATTTTTTAACCATAACGCCTTAAAAACTTTCATCCTTCAATGTAAATTACTTTTTTTATACTCATTTTAATAAAGTGCTCATAGAGCTCTATTTCAAAATAGAAACTTTGCACTTCTTGAGAAAACAAAATGTCACCTAATATTCTGCAATAAGTTAAATGTCCAGAATGGAGTATTGTTCTTGTAAGATTAAAATATATGTGGAATCTAAAATAAATGATACAAATGAACTTATTTACAAAACAGAAAGAGACCCACAGACATAGAAAATAAACTTATGGTGACCAAAGAGGAAGCGGGGGAGAGTTTGGGATAAACATATACAAACTACTGTGTATAAAATAGATAACCAACAAGGACCTACTGTATAGCACAGGGAACTCTACTCAATATTTTGTAATAATCTATAAGGGAAAAGAATCTGAAAAAGTATATATATATGTGTATATATATATAAATATAAATATATTTATATATATGTGTGTATATATATATAAATATAAATATATTTATATTTATATATATATATATTATAGTGGACTCTCAACCACTGTGCCACCAGGGAAGCCCCTGTTTACTAGTTTTTAATACCAGTATTTCACAATAATTTTAGAAAATGGATTTTCACCATGTGCCTTGGTGGAAAATACAGAAGCTCAAAAATCATAATGGTTAATTATATGGAATTTATGTTTGATATTCACCAGATTTTTATTTCTACTACTATAGTGATAAGTAGTGGACAGCCAGATGATTTCCCATGGATATTAGCAAATGTTTTCCTGGAGTATTAAAGTGAATTTGACTATGATAACAGCATTTCTACCCTATGTATAAAAAAAAAATGACTTCACATTTGAAACACAAGTTATTACTTGTGTTTCAAAAAAACTGAATTTATCTTGATATTATCCTATATATATGGGCTTTGGATTAGTTTTATGATGGCAATATGACAAAATACCTCATTTTAAATTCAAACCTAATACACAAGGAAGAATTAGACAAATGGAAAAAGTTCTACACAAAGTGGTACAACTTTGGAACCAACAAATCTGCCTTCATTTCTGGCTTTACTTCCAGCTCTATTTATATGATTTTGGTTAATCAGTCACATAGCCTCATTTTCTCATACATAAGTAGGGAAAAAAGCACCTTTCCTTACAAGATTTTTATCACGATTAAATGAGATAGTTTAATATAACGCATTAGCACTGAGTTCGTCATGTGATAGGCACTCAAGAATGTTAATTCTCCTAACATTAGTTTTTATTTTACAGATTTGATTTGAAAAATCTATAATCTCTATGTTTTGAGATATGGAACATATTGTAGTTATCGGAAATTGTAACAAAACAGCCAAAAATTGAACTTAAACTATCAGTGAGTCCTGATGAGTCTAAAGGTTTCCTTAGTAAGGAAACGTCATAGTCTAAGCAGAAATATGACTGCAGTGATAAAACTGCTTATACGAAACATATGAATGGAAACTCCAAGTTTAAAGTTATGCCTAAGGAAAAGTTAATATATATAACAATATCAGGGTATAATTATTTTACTTTCTCATGTTAACCAAAGATTAATGACAGCCATATTAGTTTCGATGTGCAGAGTGATGCCAAAAAGGACATTTGAAATCACTCTACTCCATTAAGTGTAACATTAAATCCCAGTGAAATTTAAGTTTGAAGTTTATAATGCATCTCAATCTGAAACCTCCTTTTCTAATTAGTAATTTATCCCTTTTAACTTCCTATTAGGTTGGCTTTGCCAATCTTAAACCCAGATCACAATTTGTCATTTCTAACATCAAGATTCAAACTACTAATCGACAGCCAAGCTATCCTGCTGCCTGAATGTACAAAAAAAGTCACTGATCTCCAGGAACAGCAAAGCTTTACGTTTTATCGACTGCTTAGTATATTCAACTCAATAATATTTACTGGAAGCTTCCTATCCAGATATAATTTTGGTATTTGTTACATGGTTATAAAATAAGAATTAAGAAAACACTGCCAGTGAACACAGCTTGGCATTTAGTGAAGGAGCTAAGGCAGCATGTATGAAGACAAAGCAGAAAGAATTTATAACAGTGAAACCTAAGTGAAACCTAAGTTTGTCTTATTTCTGGAGATCATAATAATATCCCTACAATTAAAGTTTCCACATATTTCTTTTAAATTATCCTGTTTCTTCTCATCCTTTAAGTCGAAATTCTGAGCTTCCTCATGAATGTTTCCATGTCCACTAATTCATCATCTGTTCCACCAAGAACGCATGTGACCCATAACACTAATTTGGTGCTTGATGCTCTTATTATACTTATTTAACAATATGACTAGTATTCACATTGCCAAGCAGAACCCTCTGGCCATCTAACAGAAATCCCAGCACAAGTAATTTCTGTCTCCTTCCTTTTTTAAGTGGCCTCTGGGTCTACATCTCAATCTCCACCTCTGTTTTCTATCCCAAGTTACGATAAACATTTCCAAAGATACATCTTATTAGTAAAGAATAGCAAAATTACAAGAGATTAGAGGAAAATCAATAAAATCATAGGTAATTTACTAAAACTGTTTTTAATGAGACCAACATCTTTGAACAGAAGAACATGTGATTTTTTTTTCAAGCCCTACAGGTATATGTTTTGGTTTGAATCAGTTTATGCCAAAATTATTGAGGAGTCTGGCCCCTGGTCAGAAACCTCTGTGTGCTCTTTCAGATCTGGCCACAGGCAGTTAACTGGGCAGAGGCCTAGGAGCGGAAAGCTGCCTTCCTCACACCAGCCTTGCTGCACAGCCCATCTCTGAAGGGAGTAGCACTCAAGGCCTCTGGAAGCCCTGGCCAGCTGTGCTCTTATGCTGTCTGCATCAGGATCCCAAGCATCTGCGCTAAGAGACATCTCCATCAGGAACTACCTACAGCAGAGACTTTCCTGAGTAAGGGAAAGAAGAGGGGATGAGGGAGACACCTTTTTCCTTTCTGGCTCAGTATTAAGCTTTTTGCTCTCCTAGCTCTTACCCTTCCTTCCTCTCCTCCCCCAGGTCCATAAAACGGCAGGATCCTTTTGTTCAGCCTGTCTTAGCAGTGAGCAATCCTCCTGACCCTTGACAACTGCCATTGACTGGGGAAAAAATGGAACAATGGGACAGGCAGCCCTTTTGCTAATTTAGCCTCTTGCTTGCACTTTTGCACTGAGGTGACTAAAGTATTGTATATTACTTTCATTTTGGCTTTTTGTGTCAATCAGCTGCTCTGACACTGCAGCTCAGCTCAGCTCTTGAAGTTATCTACCTTCTTTGAGCCTTTCTTACTGACAAACAAGGATAGCAATAGCTTTCCCATCATAAGCATGAGATGATATAAGTGGATTTCTTAGGATAAAACTGGTAGGATTGGCAAGCTCAAAACCATAATGATAACTGGAAACTTGAAGGATCTCCAAAGCGGTAAATAACAGTGAATCATTTTACACTTGTTATGAGTCATTTTACACTTGGGTTAGATAAGTTTTTATAGATGGATAATAAATCTTTTGTCTTTAAACTATGTCTATTTTCTATAGGATGTCATTTGAGCACTTCAAAGTCAACACATTTATGTGTAAGCTATATTCTAATTGGAGCAAGAAACCAACTCACAAGGTTCTTCTGCTTTTACCAATAGTTCTATCATTTTTGAGCTACTAAGACTCAAGCTTTTGAGTCTTATTTTGTTCCTGCTTTTTCCCTCATCTGTTGACAGAGTTGTTTCATGCGCATTTGCGAAAACAAAACAAAACAAAACAAAAAAGACACTCACCTGCTATCTACCTGTTCTCTTAATAGGAATCTGATGCAAAATGCCATGCGGCTTTATTCCCAACATTTCCATAACACATTTCCCTAATAACAAACAAGCAAGCAAAACTTAAACAAATAATTCCTTACAGGCCAAGTTAATAATTAATCAGATGTACCCTGGCATTTTTCAGTATTGATTTAGTCAGGAAAACCTCATTCCCCCCAGCACCTTATATTAAGAGGCAGAGCAGCATTGGGGTTGGTTGATTCTGTGCCTCCTGAATATTATTTGTCCATTTCTACCTTCATAATAATATCCGTACAATTAAAGTTTCCACATATTTCTTTAAAATTATCCTGTTTCTTCTCATCCTTCAAGTCGAAATTCTGAGCTTCCTCATGAATGTTTCCATGTCCACTAATTCATCATCTGTTCTACCAAGAACGCATGTGACCCATAACACTAATTCGGTGCTTGATGCTCTTATTATACTTATTTAACAATATGACTAGTATTCACACTGCCAAGCAGCCTCCTTTGACATACACAATTACTACAGAATTTTGACTAGACAACTTTAATAACAAATTAAAACTTTTGAAGTATATCTTAATTATTTATTTAATAAGTATAGTTTCAAACTTGAACTGGTGCCTGAAAAAATTTGGTAATGAAAGCAAAATTTGGTAATAAGACATTTCAGTATATTATTCAAGTGGGAATTCAGGTAAGGAATTCCTTTTGAGCCTTGATTTATTCTATCCCGCTTGTTCTCATTTGAGGTTACCTCCAATTTAGAAATATGTTGAAGCTGTAGTTGGTTTATATAAGACTTATTTTAATGTGTGGCAAGATCACCTCCAGCTTCAACAAAAGTGACCCTGTTTAACTTTTTGACATTACATCGCACAGGGGTGTTTTTAATAATGCACAGGGGTGTTTTTTAAAAATGGGGGAAACAGATTCGACTAAATATGGTGGCAATGGTATATTTAGACATTGGTATGTACATTTTCAAAGTCCTGAAAATTTGCATCATTTAAAGACTAATAATTTTTTTTCTAAGTAAATTACATGACCACGTATACCTTTTTTGGTTAATGTAATGTATTATTTTGACTATTCTACACACTGTAGCTTGTATTTCTACCTTGAATTTGTGTCAGGAAAAATATATTTTATGTAATATTAGGAGTCTGAGATATACAAATCATTTTCCTATCAATTGTTTTGTGTTTTTAGTTATATGATGAAATTCACATATTCCTATGACATATTCAGTGGAGTTGTTTTTTTCAGTCTTTTGAGTAAAATAATATTCAAATATAATAAGATACAATCTTTTAGCAAATGAACAAAGGAATTTAACTGAGGTCAAAAGGAATAGCTTAAATTTCCTGGGAGGGACGTAGCAATAAATCTTATTAAATTGTAACTGTTTACCTGATGTTAGTCTAAAGATGTATGTTCCCTTTAATATAATTTTTCTACAAATCTGTTAGGCAAGTTGCTGAAATGTCTTTTATTTTCCTTGTAAATAAGAAGGTTTTGAATTAGAGATATACCATGTCTTTCCAGCATCCATTCACCTAGGAAATAATAGAGTGATGACTTAAGTGTTTCTGGGTTGCAAATCTCTGTTAGGCCAGGGATTACATTAAGGTCTCTAAACATCCTAAAATAGTAAAAATATTTAAGATCCTTCCACCTTTATTCCACAAAAAAGCTATCCCTAATACCTATTTTATCACTACATTGTTTAAAAAATAGCTTCCTCTTTTATTCAGCTACAGAAAATAAAAGACACATCTTATCACATCTTATCAAATATCACACTGGCATATTAAAGAAACCTTAAATGTATGGAGCTTAAAACATAGTTGAGGAATAATTTTAAAAGGGTTAAAACACAATTCTCATACAAATATAAGGTAAGCATGAGGCAAAGTTTTATTTATCTCATTAATGAGAGAACCAGCAAGTCGGGAAAGCTAGTTCAAAGTCCATTTGAGGAGAGGAGATTTTCATAACTTGGTTCAGGCATGCTGAAATAAGTTTGTTAAGTTAAACAGAAACTGGTTAATGTCCTACAGTGTAATAAAACAATTATTTTGTAGCTGTCTTTTCTACAGGAATCATTTGCATCTTCTTTGGACATATATGCAAGTTAACATGCATATTCACAGATTCTGTGCCCTAATCAGCAGTTAATGGACAAGCAAAGGTACATCCTAGAGAATTAAATAATCCTTAGGTGGGAGTGTCAGATCATACTCCAATACGACTTCAAAAGATATGTTGTCATTATATATATTTGTAATGTCACTGATACATCATCTCAAGCAATTGACTCTACAGCATTAGCCAGAAGTTGGCCCTTTAATTACCCTAAGCCAGAATAGGAGCCAAGGTCATAATACATCATCTCAACCATGTTTGTCCCAGTTTGTTTCTCTATAAAAAAATAAGTTCTTGTTCACCACATACACATGGTGGTAATCCATTGACGATTGTCTTTATTTTTGATGTGACAATATTTCTTGCCATAAGTCAAAATAAATCTTACCACTATAAACTCTAGAATTACAGATTATAAAATATCTTTCCTGCCATAAGCTCATACAGATCTGCTGACACTTTGTAAACGCTCATTGACAAAGATTTTGAAGAGGCATATTCAAATTAAATCATTAAACTTAAATATGCCATAGTGAATAGAAGTAAATAAAATAAGAGAGGGATTAATATCTTCCTTCTGACCAATAGCTGCTTTATTATTTTTAGACAAAAGTAGTAAAATTACAATGCTTTTGTTTTGGTGGGGGTTTGCGGTACGCGGGCCTCTCACTGTTGTGGCCTCTCCCGTTGCGGAGCACAGGCTCCAGACGCGCAGGCTCAGTGGCCATGGCTCACGGGCCCAGCCGCTCTGCAGCATGTGGGATCTTCCCGGACCGGGACACGACCCGTGACCCCTGCATTGGCAGGCGGACTCTCAACCACTGCGCCACAAGGGAAGCCCTACAATGCATTTTTCCCATTGAAATACAATTTTATGAATCATGATAATGTCAGTATAAATATGTTTGAACATATATAAATTTAAGAATGTTTACTAGAGTTATCTGTTATAAATATAATTCATTTTCAGGAAGAAAAGCAGTAATTTATAAGAAATTGCAATCAACATGCTTCACTAACATAAATTGGAGTTCTCACAACTCTGCATGAAGTTCCTTCAGTGAGCAACTAAAAAAAGTTATGTTTTTATTCCCTTGTCTAGCATTTGATAGTATATTCAGTTAGGAAGAAAATATGTCTCCAACCTTTGCCAAAACTCTGCTAATTGAAGAAAAATAAAATAACAAATCCTTGAAGGAACAACAAAACTGGATGGTATTTTAGAACTTCTTTTTTCTCTTTGGTTAATCACCTCTAACAGCCTTCTTAAATTTCTCTTTCTAAAACACTGAGTACTCAGAAATGTAACTAGCTTACATGGATACTGTTACATCCACATAAGAGAAATCTCTATAATACTGCTTATTTTAAATCAAGCTATTAGTTTTGCTTCTTGCACAAAAGGACAAAGATAAGAAAAGTGAGAATCAACAATTAACCTTAAAGTGATTGGTTGTCAGAAATCTTCCAACTATTTTGCGTTAATTATGCAATAAGATTTTGATTTTAAACCCTATGATTTTTGGTGGTTATGAAGCAATTATCCCACTATAATTTTCCTTACTTTTATTAAATGTAAATTTGTAGCAGTAATATCTCTCACAAGCTGGGCATTATTTAAAAGGTCAGGAATAAAGTTAACTGTAATTAGAAGGGCAATGAAAAGTCTCCTGTGAAATTAATGGTATATACTTTAGGGAGTTTACCTTTGAATGGTGCTTGCTAGTTTCTTTTGCTATAGAACTTAAAAATTTCTTAAAATTGTATAGATGTATTATTTGTTTAAATTATGTTTCAGTCTGCATATACGGACCAAAGTGAATGGAGAAAGGTAAACTACAAAGGGAACCAAAGTTATTATTGAAATTATACCATTAAAAATCAACTTAAGCATCATCCTGTATGGGTATAAATATGTTGGTTTACGTAGGTTTGTGCTGAGAAGTAAATGAGTTAATACACTTTTTAAAAATGACAACTTAGAATGGTTGGTAAATATTTAGTTTTCATCAAATGTTATCTTGTGTTATATGCTATAAATGTAAGTGTACAGTCTAAAATCAAATGCAAAAACCTGGCTTTATTTGATATATTCAAGCCTTTGCTTACTCTAAAACATAACAGGGACAGTCACGTCTCTGTAGGCACCATGGTATCTCAAGCCCATGTACCCTTTCTCAAGGATACCTATCCACCACTCCTTCATCTATTGATAGCTATCATCTCAACTGCAAGACTAGTGTATTCTTAAAAGTCTTCTATGACCCTGAAAACTTAAATTTGACTTCTCTTTTCTATTATTTATATATTTGTGTACAAAATATACAAAGGTAGGGCTTCCCTGGTGGCGCAGTGGTTGAGAGTCCGCCTGCCGATGCCGGGGACACGGGTTCGTGCCCCGGTCTGGGAAGATCCCACATGCCGCGGGGCGGTTGGGCCCGTGAGCCATGGCCGCTGAACCTGCGCATCTGGAGCCTGTGCTCCGCAACGGGAGAGGCCACAACAGTGAGAGGCCCGCGTACGGCAAAAAAAAAAAAAAAAAAAAATATATATATATATATGTATATACACAAAGGTATATATTTATGACACTGTTTCATATGCATTATTAAATTTTATGCAGTTATTTTCTTTTTTGATTCCTTCTGTGAACTTTTGAAGACTGAAATGGTATCTTTTATAGGTTTATCCTCACCATTTAGGTAAGTGCCTTGAAAAGTGTAGCAGTTAAATCAATATTTGGGGATGCAGAAAGATTAAACAATAACCAAATATGTGTTTCTCCTCATCTTTGTTTTTACCCACCTTATTGCATATGATAGGAGATTAAATTGAAACTGTAGTAAAACGTCGATCTGCTTAATGAGATATGTTATTAAAGTAATTGAATACAGAAATTGGTGAGCTGTGCTAGGTTTAAATGATTGACTGCCAATAAACATCAGTTGACTGATAATTCTTGATGTGGCTAAGTAAGTAAATAAAACCCCTAGCAAGCTTTAAATATAAAAAGCCCACAAACTCAATAGTGCAAAATTATAAATATAAGACATGTCAATATGTCTTTTGTTATTTGAGCGTTTAAGAATTATTATCTTCTTTGTCCATATAGTGCAAACATCATAACACACAGTTGAACAGGTAAAGGTCCTTGTTCTCAGAGTTTCTAGTCCAGGGAAGAAAGGCAAGAGTACTCATAGTTTTATTGTGATACAATAAGTATTGCAGTTACTGGACAAAAAACTTAAAAACAACTCAAGTTTAGGCATAATAAGTGTTCATCTGTTATAAAGGAGAAGCCGTAGTGGAAATGAGATGACAGAATAGATTTAAGATAAATAAAAAGCTAAATTCACAAGGTTCTGTGACATATTAGATTTGAGGACAAAATTGAGAGAGAAATCCAGCAGGAACTCAGTTGTTGACTACGTTTACATGGAATAGAAAACACACAAATGTTGTAGGTTTTAGGGTAGAAACATTGCCTTGAATTTTGCACATTCAAATGAAGAAAATATTACTCAGAAGAGAAACTGAAAGTAGAACTATAATTTGGAATGTATCAGCTTAAACATAGTAATTGAAGCCCTAGATTCAGAGACATAATAATGAAGAAAACATTGAAAAAACAAGCTTCATCACGTTAAGAATCTATATAGTTATTTGGCCATTGATCTTACTGAAAGGAAAAATGTCACAGTGACGTCCTGTTTCCATATTACTATTCCTCACAAATTTATTTAAATAATGTGATCTTCTATAATTTTGAAAACTGAACCTAAAATTAAAAGAAATATATATATCAAGTACTCAACAAACTGATATGTGAATATTTTTCCACTCATCCAGACATGGACATTTTATCTTTCTACATTGCTATTTGCAAGAGTAAGTTCCAAAGGAATTTGGCGAAATATATTCAAAAATATTTTCTAAATGACTGATTTTAAGATTCTTTGAGAAGTGAATTATAAACGCAGAGCTCTATTATATCAGCAGAAAAAGAGTAATTTAGGAACAATATTCCTTTTAAAGCAGCATACTGTTAGGCAATATTTATGATCACAGGCAATTTCACAAAGTTAACAATTAGTATTGAACCTGCATAACATGTTTAAGTGAAAGATGAATGCATATTGCATGTTGTATGTTTGTGGAAGAAATTCAATGTCCTCAGCCATGTCAAAACTCCCTGCTTGGGGCTTCCCTGGTGGCGCAGTGGTTGAGAGTCCGCCTGCTGATGCAGGGGACATGGGTTCGTGCCCTGGTCCAGGAAGATCCCACATGCTGCGGAGCGGCTGGGCCCATGAGCCATGGCCGCTGAGCCTGGATGTCCGGAGGCTGTGCTCCGCAACGGAAGAGGCCACAACAGTGAGAGGCCCGCGTACTGCAAAAAAAAAAAAAAAAAAAAAAAAAACTCCCTGCTTGATTTGGCTTGGAAGACTTTGAATCATAAATATTCTCTGATTTCACTTGGATTTTAAGATCCACAATGGTCTCAGGCTTATATGAAAAATGAATTAGTGATAAAAAATTACATGATTAATGATGTATTATATTACAAATATTAAATGTCTACACTTTTAGTGAAGGGGGAAAAAGAAATGGATTGTTTATAGTCTAGAGAAGAAAAAAGTCAATTTCTTTCTTTTCAAATAACTAGTTTTGACGGTATTGTCTAATATGTCCCATATTAGAACACAACACTTTAGAGTTTTAAAAAGTTATAAAGAAAACTTACTAATTAAATTATTTTAATTGGTGCTATATAATTTGAGCTCTGTTATCAATGAATAGCCTGAAGGGTAAAATTGTCCCTTTCATATATATAAGGACTTTAAAAGTCATACATTTAAAGGAAAAATTTGTATTTTCACACTGCTTTAGACATTAAAATTAAGTAACAGAGTCTTTTCCATCTCTGGAGAATAAATAAGATTTAGGGATTTTACTTGTAAATTTGAAGTACAGTACATATTCTGAAATATTTTTTACCAGAATAAGGTATAATATTCCTTATTAAGCATTTAATGGCTTTTAAGAATCCAGACATATAGAGAACATTTTATTTATTATGCTTTGATATGTTATCTTCCAGTGCTAGTTTTATCAGCAGTGTACTAGAAAACCTAGCATTAAAAAAACCTACTCTAGACCAGAGTAGGTTTTTTTTTTCTCACAACTTACTTATCTATTCTATTTTTTTTTCAGAGTAGTTTTTTTAATGCTACACTTTAGAGTGAAGGAAGTCATAAAGAGAAAAACAAATACCGTATGCTAACGCATATATATGGACTCTAAAAAAAAAAAATTGATATGATGAACCTAGTTGCAGGGCAGGAACAAAGAGGTCGACATAGAGAATGGACTTGAGGACTTGAGGTGGGAGGAGGAAGCTGGGGCGAAGTGAGAGTAGCATCGACATATGTACACTACCGAATGTAAAATAGTTGGCTGGTGGGAAGCAGCCGCATAGCACAGGAAGATGGGCTCCGTGCTTTGCGATGACCTAGAGGGGTGGATTAGGGAGGCTCAAGAGAGACAGGATATGGGGACATGTGTATGCATACGGTTGATTTGCTTTGTTGTACAACAGAAACTAACACAGTATTGTGAAGCAATTATACTCCAGTAAAGCGCTACCAAAAAAAAAAAAAAAAGAAAAACTACTAATATGACAAGCTGCCACACCAGCAATTGTATCCTGATTTGAATTAAAATGTTCATTTAAAATTTTTTATCTTCCATGATTTTTCTTTGCATGCTTTGCTTTAAATGGAGATCAACTGTACATGGTGAGAATCACTTCAAATAAATTTCAGGGATAGGACAATCTTAAGGGTGATCATAAGGAAAAATCATCAGACTGAATGCAAAAAAAGTTAGTAGAATATTTAAGGAAAGGGTTACAAAGCAAAACGATCAGAGAAATAAGTTGAAAGCTGATACAACTACAGAAGGAACTTAAATGGTATACAGAGTTGTTCAAATTTGAATTCAGAGGGATAATCATATGTAGTCAATGCAGAAAGACAGAGTGTAAGTAAAACATCTTATATCCTCTTACATGGACGTGTAAAGAGAGTTGGAGATCGTTCTCCTGGTCCTCTTTTGTAACAGAAGGCTGAGCATATGCCCAGCTAAACAACTGTATTTACCAGCCTCCCTGGTATAGTTATTGCAATTATGGCACATCAGTGACCTATAAACAGTGTGGGGCTTCCAGGAATAAGTGCCGTTCATCTTTCACCTGCTTCATACTACTGTGAGCCTGAATTATAGGTTGATAGAATATAGATTGGTGATTGGAGCTCCTACGGCCCTCTTGAATCCTGAAATGCTCTTGGAGACAAAAGCCATGCTCTTGGAATGTCAGAAAAGATAGGAGGTTGAGTTCCAAATGTCTCAAGGAGCAATCATGTCAGCTGTGGACAGTATATTTTATTAACAAATAAACTGCTGTCCATTTAATCCACTGTTTTGTCCAGCCTTCTACTAAGTGCTGGACACAATTACTAATACAGGTTAGATAGATGTAGAAAACAAAAATCCCAGAACAAATACTAAAAATGAGAGAACGAAAGGAATCTACAAAGCCCGGGATTTCATTTCACATGAACTTTCAGCATTTCAAACATTTCATATCAGTGATATAAGCCACAGTAACATTTTTAGGAGAGTAGCCTAATGCCATATTCAAACCAATTTGAGTTTCATGTAAATAGAGTGCCAGACTTAACAAATAAAATATGACACCCAACTAAAGTTGAATTTCAGAGAGGCAAGAATGATTTTTATATAAGTATATCCCATGCAACATTTGGTACATACAGTAAAAACTGATTTATCATATATCTGAAATTCAAATTAACCTGGAAGTTCTGCATTTTATCTAACAAGCCTACCTATAAAGTTGTTGAAATTTATAGTAATATTTATTACATTACGTTATTTTCAAAGAAATAATATTTTCATGGGGCTTTGTTATTCAACATGATCAACAATATCATATCGAATCAAGCTACTCAGTGATATGAAAATAGCGTGTATTTTATTGAGCACTTGTTATATGTCCTTGAATTTTGTAATAATCCCTTCTTTGTAGATGAAGAGACAGAAGCTTAAGCTTCGATCAGCACATTGTGAACATACAACTAATAAGTAGCAAAACTAGGACTGGAATCTAGGTTGGTATGACATAATTTTTTTTTTTTGCGGTACGCGGGCCTCTCACTGTTGTGGCCTCTCCCGTTGTGAAGCACAGGCTCCGGATGCGCAGGCTCAGCGGCCATGGCTTACGGGCCCAGCCGCTCCGCGGCATGTGGGATCCTCCCGGACCGGGGAACGAACCCGCGTCCCCTGCATCGGCAGGCGGACTCTCAACCACTGCGCCACCAGGGAAGCCCTGGAATATCTTTAAAGCAGGGACTACTACAAGATTGCTAATATGGAGATATAACAGCATGATCTTAAAGCTTCATTGAATAGGAAAAATCTTCCAATTTCAGAGGCTATAATTGGATAAAATTTTGTTCTGGCAGTTTCTGCAAGTTTTCACACTCCCTTATTGCTGTATGTAACTTACATTGATTCACATTCTTTCAGGCAGGTTGGGTGTGTCTGTGCTCCATGAAACATATATTAGAAGGAAGAGAAGGAGAGACCAAAAAACAAAGAACCTGGTTCAGCTGAACATTTACAATGTATTTCATCGAGTGTTATCAGCTGTAAAATACTTTATCTCATCAGCTCTCACACAAAAATGAGTTCATTTTATTGGTATACTCAATTCACAGATAAGGAAGCTGTGGCACAGGGAGGTTAAATAAGTCACTTGAGGGCACATCACTCCCAAGAGACTTTATATTAATTGGAATCCAGATAGTCTGAATCCCCAGCCCATGCTGCAAACCTCTGTATAATCCTTCCTCCAGTAGTTTCTGTGGTGTCCTTTTTAATCATTTGGTGTAAAACAGAAGACAGGCAAAATGAAAGTCTTCAAACATCAATTGATCATGAATCAATCTCACACAAAACAGCAGAGTATAACACATCTATTTGTAATATATAGGAGACAGAATTATTTGGGGTACATTTTACAAAAGGCAGCAGCTACAGAGCTTCTCACTTACATGCAATGGTTTAGCTCATGATGTAGAGTAAATCAGGCCGTGTAAACATCCCAGGTGTACCACTTAATAGCTTACTAACCTGCAGTGAACAACTCTCTTAGCATAAATCCCCACATGTGTAAATGGGGACTTATTTCTTGCTTCATGGAGTTGTTTTTAGGGTTAATGAGATAATGAGGTTATAAGAACTAATATGAATATATCCTATTAAATAAACAAAATTATCTTTGCAATGCATGGGAAGGGGATTCAAAGTGTACTCACAGGACTTCTTCACCTGAGAATAGGAGTAAGTGGATATAAAAGGTGAGGGATAATTATGCTTTTTTAAAAAAATACGTCTATATTATTTTAATCTTTTGCAATCAGAAGGTATTCATGTATTGAATAGGTAAATAAATACTAAATTTTATCTTATATATATTAAGTAATCAGAAAGAATATTGAAAATTGTTACTGATTCCCTTTGACTTAAAAAGCACTTAACTTTACACAATTTAATAGACATTAAACCCACTTTTGTGAAAACAGACAATATACTAACAGGGTACAAAAACTGACTCATATCTGAATTTTTGAAAGTCTTCTATGCTTATAAACAAAGCAAAATGTATTTTACTATAGTAAGATTATCTTGATCTTTCAACATGTCATAAATCCATATAGAACAATTAAAAATACATTTTAAGGAGACATAATAACAGATATTTCTTAACATTAAATTCAAAATATAATTAGACAACATTCATAGTGGCAAACAATAGGACATATTTTTCTAGTTTTAAGCAGGAAAGGGGTTTAATAAAGATACTAGGAAGGTCATAGAATAAGCAGGATATCAGCATGTCAGCTTAGGGAATGAGAAGCCAGAAAAGGTGCACAAGCCACATACTGAGACTGGCCAACTGGAAACCCTGCTGAAGCTGAACACTGACCAACTGCAGAGCTTTTGTCACTGATGTCCTTGAAAGTGGGATCCTGCTGCCACAACACTCACCAGGAAGGATGGGCGGAGAGAGTGGATTCTGAAAGCACCTGCATTCCCCTGTTCTTGCTTATAAAAGGAAATCTTTCTCAGCATCCTCTTTATTAGAGCCTTATTCACATATCGGCTTCCTAACTGGGAGAAGGTGGATTAAGTAAGATTTTGGCTTCCACCTTGGGGTTAGCAAAAATCAAAGCATTGCTAGAATATCCAAAGAGGTGTTCAAAAGGTGTTGGGTGACCAAAAATCACATCAGATGTCCACCAGAGACAGTGCTGAATATATGTATATAATATATAGTTTATTTATATGCTGAAGTCTTTATTTTAGCAGACTTTAAGCAGAAATAAATATAAGGAAAAACACCAGTGAGATTTTATAACTGTTTTATTTCACATTTTAGTTATACTGGTAAATGCAATTCAATGTATTCAGATAATTTGACAGGTGATGGCATAGCACTTAATGAAAACACCAGAAGCATATTGGGAAGTTGAATAAATATCCCTGTTTTCAAAGACATCTTTGGATATTCCGTGGAGCTTTATTTGAAAGGCTGGTAGTTCTGTGTAACTATAGATTATGAACACTTGTTTAACTCAATTAAGTATGCCTTGCAATGAAATTGAAACTTTCTCAATATTGGAAATGTGATTTTTTTAAGTTCTCAATATTTATCTGCTCTATGAAATATATCCAAAATACCTTCATCCAGTAAAAGTTAATTTATCGATGCCAGAATTCATCTAACATTTACATATATTTTAGAGCTCTAACTTACTTATAATCCTTTTTTTCTGGAAATTTCAAGATTCTAGAACAGTCAAGAATAAGAAAGTAAGCAAAATAATTTACATGATCCATGCACAAGAATATGTCCACTTTTGCAAGTTGTCCACAGGCTCTGTGAATATCATCATATGACTTACATAGTACGTACTCCCCCTTATTCTTGAAACAATTCAAATGAGCTTATGTTGAGGTATTCAAACCAAAGCATCATAGAGTACATAGGCTTCTTTAAAATAACAGTGGTAAGCTTGATAGTAAGGATGAAAATAGAAAATAAAAGATAAAATGCAGAAAGTGGTTTAAGATGGTGGCATAGAACTTACCTCTCCCCACAAGCATACCAATTCTATAGTTACAGATTGATCAGTTCCCTGTGAAAAACAGCTGAAATCTAGCTGAAAAGCTTCTCCACAGCAAAGGACCACCTCGAGATGGTAGAAGAGGCAGAGACAGTCTCCCACAAATGTCACACACCCAGTGCAGAAACCCCCAAGCAGGAGGAAACTCACAATTATAAACTTCACCCTGAGGACGGAAGGGTTCGAGCCCCATCTCAGACACTCCCAACCTGGGAACCTGCACTGGAGAGATGAGCCCCCAAAAGTCCAGCTTTGAAAACCAGTGGGGCTTATGTTCAGGTGACCCAAAAGGTTCTGGGGAATGGAGAGTCTGTTTTCAAAGGCCTCATGTACAGACTCACTTACACCAGGACCCAGTGCAAAAACACCAATTTGAAAAATGCCTAGAAGACATGTGAAGGAGATTTACTAGCTAATCTTAAAGTGCCTCCTGGGGCACAGGAGTCTGTTGGGGCTTCCTCTGGGGATGGAGGCAGTAGTGGGTGTCATTTTTGCTCTCTCACTCCAACTTGGTAGAGCCAGCACTGGTGGGCACCAGGTTCTGTACTCCCTCTATCTTGCTAGTGCTGGCTGGCTTGCCCCACCTAGATACTCTCCCAAAACCTTACTGAAGGCAATGATCTCATGCCACCCCTGAGCCTGATGTGGCCCTGCTGCAGGCAGTGGGCTTACCCCAGCCCTGCCCCCTCTAAAGTCCCACTGAAGTTTGTGGCTTTGTCCCACCCACAAACTCTCCTGTGACCCTGCTGAAGCTGGCTGCTGACTCCAACCCCAGGCTCCTCTGTGGCCCCACTGAAGCCAGCGGACACACACAGTCCACACAGTGGACACCCCT